>NW_015174299.1:644801-651164 GCF_001447785.1 Gekko japonicus | reverse complement strand
TCACATGAGTTTGCTAAAGAAAGATCCTGGCACCTCTACATGGAGGCCGACTGTTTCTCCCCCGCCTCCGATCATCCTTGAAGGAGATGAGCATTTTGAAATCGCGGATGTCCTTGATTCCAAGCTGAAACGTGGTAAACTCTGGTACCTCATTGAATGGGTTGATTTCGGTCCCCAGCACCGCGAATGGGTGGAAGAAGGGGATATTCGGGCCCCTTACCTGCTTCGTTGTTTCCACAGGAAGTTCCCGGACAAACCGGGAGGTCTCCCGCCCGACCCGGGAGGTGACGGTTAAGGTGTGTTTTTGAGGGGGCAGTATGTCAGCAAGCTGCCATGGTGTTCTGTGTGACTTCTGATTGTACATATGTGACCCCTGTCCCTGCCAGCTGGCCTATGTGTTTTCCCTGCTGTAATGCCAAAGTAAAACAACTGGAGGATGTGAGGGGGAGAGTATGCTTCGCTGCTAGCTTCTTACTTATCAAGCTTGCAAACTGCACCTGTGTTATGTCTACTGTTCGCCTGGTTCCCAGGACCTGAGCAAGCAACCGTTTTCTCCTGCCCGCCGGCGGGAACGTTATCCATTGGTTGTGTATCTAACTTGAATCCCTTTATCATGTCTACCCTAACTGCTTGTACTCAGTTCTAACAAGGAACGTGTTTGAGTATCTTTCCAATGCTTTGAAATAAACTTTACTTTCTTTGAAACGTGGATTTATTCTCGATGCTTGGGGATCCAACAGTCTGGCACTCTAACTGCTACACCAAGCTGCCTTGTGGTACAAGCTTTCCTAGGCCCCAAGAAGTGTTGTTTGGGGCCTTTTTCTATTTGCATATGTTGCAGAGCATCTTTCTTGCGGCCTGAGAGAAGACTAGAGGGCTAGATGCCTGGAATAAAAGTCTCTTCACCTAGATCATGAATCAAATCCTTTAGCAAAGTCCCTCGGTCTCATGTGTCAGTGGGGAGGGAGGGGAGTTCCCAGCCAACTCCGTTCCTCTCTCCCACCCCCTTCCCCCCACAAATGCTACATATTAATGACTTTCCTCCCTTCTCCTCCCCCTCTCCTTTCTCTGCTCTTGTCAGATCTGCAGATTTGTCCATTCAAGGGCTGGCTTTCTGTGGGGCTTCAGCAAGAAGGCGGAAAGCTGCCCCCTCCCCACCTTTCATCCTGTAACTAGCCTGAAGCCCTCAATATGCCAATGGCTTTGGGTAGCCTGAAATTCTCCCTTCTCCTCCAAACCATCTGCTTCTCGCTGGCACAGATTGTAAGTTCTTTTAATGGATCTTATCCCATTGGGAACGGGGTTGGGGTTAGGAGTGATTCAAGAGGGGTTCTTACTAATTCAGGAGGGGGGTCACTAGATCCTAATGAGGCTTTGGGGAGGGGGTCACTAGATCCTAATGAGGGATCTAGTAATGAAACGTAATAACTTATGAACATGTCTATTGAAAAAAATCCTGAGAGAGGCTTTTTTCTAGAAGTTGTTTGGCAGAGTTTGATTCTTGTAGGACTGAACATTTTCAGACGTCTTTCTGGGGAGGGTCAGCTTTTCTTTCATTCTGCCATAGGCCTTCCCAGTTTCAGGTGGCATGTGTATTGTTCTGCTTTGGAAAACGTTATCAGAAATTGACACCAAGTTTATCAGAGAAGAAAGACACTATATTCTCAAAGGATGTCTAAGCAAGAATTGAAACTAAGGAATTTCAGTGGTCAAAATGGGATCTCTGTGTTTCACCTGGAATGCTGGCAAAGGGTTTCTTGCAATAAATCAGACTGTAATACGGCCATTTTTCATCTGGGCAGTTCTGGGGAGCATCTTTGGTATGACATTGCAAATAGCCCTTTTGGATGTTGGGGGGTGGGGATACTTTATTGTGATGTTTGATAGGATGTGTCCAAAAAGGAATTATCTGAAAATCTCCTTCTACTGACTGCCATCTAAAGTGGGTGAGGATGTTTGCCTGGTGTTGAAACTTTTTTAAAAAAGATTTATTTTTGGAAAAAGAAATCTTTCTTGGTAATGAGCAATAAAGAAGATGGAAGATTGGGGTGAGGAAGCCTTCCTTTTACTCCAGACTGGAACAACACCCCCTGAAAGATTGTAACATGTATGAGGTGCACTTACAGCAACTCTCTTGGATAGAAGGATGCTAGTCTAGAAAAAGCACTCCAGACTTTAAAAACAGAAAAACTTTGAGCTGCTGTTTTCTGAGGTACAAAGGTGGCTATTCATTCCTGGGATGGCTGCAGGACGCCCTCTCTCCACAGTGACTGGAAAGCTGGTATTTTACAAGTTTAATCCTATGCTTTTTATAAATTTTTACTCCCCAAACCAAAATGCCATTGCAATGGTAAACACAAATGGAAACAGAGCCTGTACTGTTGGATAGTATGGGACCCCTGTAGTTTCAAGACCTGCTGGAATTTATCTCTATTTTAAGGATGGCTGTCTGTTCATACATTGTGTGATAGAGAAGGGATTTATATAATTTCAGAACCTTAGTAATTAAACAATGTAATGTGACTTTAGGCAAATGGCTTCATTTTATTGCAAAGAGTCGCTGACTTTGTTTAGGTTTACAGTATCCCATGGTCTGTAAAGTCTACTGCTTTTGGGCATAATCCAAATCTGAGCACTTTGAAACCTGCATCGAGTTCAGTTGGAGTGGTTCGGTGCACAGAGTTCCTCCAGGCTTTTCTTCTTATACTGCAGTAACTTTGGATGAGGTTGCTGAAAATTAATGGGTTGTAAATGCTGAACTCTGGCTATGCCCTAGGCATTTTATATACTGCTGAGAATTCAAAGTGCTTCTGACACTTTATTTCAGTAATTTTTACAACAACCCTGTAAGGTTGGCCAGTATTATTCCTACATTGTAGGCACAGGAGCTGAGGCGGAAAGGCCATCAAGTACGTTTGTAGCAGAGGTGAGATTTGGTCTCTTACCCATTATGCTAAGCAGTTAATTCCTACAACAAGTCTTGGAGGTGGGCCACAAGTGCTCCCTTGCTGAAGATGGAGGTTGAGAGAGGGATTTCTATGTCACCTGAAATAACTATCAATGAACTTCTGTTTTCGAAGTAGCTTCTAGTATAGCAGAGAGGTTGTTAACTTGGGCTGGTTTGGCGTGGTCTATATATAAAAACCTTGTATTCGGTTATGGGGGGGAGAGAAAACAAATCTTCAATAATGGACTTTTGTTAAGAATCTCAAAGGAATGTAGGTGCTTATTTAAACTGCATTTGTTTAAAGGGCTGAGACTTTATTTATTTCATGTTTATCTGGTCATTCTTCCAGGGAGCTCAGGGCAGAAGATAGTCTTCTGTGCCCCTCCATTCTGTCCTCACAAAAACCCTGTGAGGTAGGTTAGGGTGAGAAAAACCGACTGGCCCAATTCATCCAGCAAGTGGTATTTGAACTTGAGCGAGGCTCATTGCATTTTATTCTTGCAAGAATTCCGAGAGAAAGAGAGGACAGGCAGAGACATAATTACTGTTCCAACCTCACCCTGGGAGAATCTGAAGCCAAGTCTCCCTGGTCTAAGGCCCACAGTCTCAGTTACACGATTCTGACTTTCAGTTGCAGTGATAGCAAAAGATATGGCTTTCTCTGTACCTTATCACTCCGTGCCACTCCTGCCAGCAGCTCTCTGGGAACAGAGCTGGAAACGACGGCACCAAGGGTTTCAGATGGGGGCTAGCCCTGGGCCCGGTGTGTGATGCTGTGACTCTCAGCAAAACTCAGTTAGGTCCCCCCGACTCTTGGCTTGCTGCATTTCCCTTCCTCCGCCAAGTGACTGTGCTCCTCTTTTTTGTTTGTTTCTCTAGCAAGGTCCACCAGGAGAACCTGGACCAAGGGGCCCCCCAGGTCCTCCCGGAGTACCAGGAGCTGATGGCATTGATGTAAGTACACTGCTCCATTCTGGAACCTGAGAGGAAGGGAAGGAGCGTTTTTGGGTACAAAGGAGGGCATTGTATACTGGTGGAGAGGTGCAGTGCCCATTTTAGGGGCCTAGAGGGGGCTGGTGAGTTTAAGGTCTGCATTTCCAAATCGGGCAGCCTTATTGCAAAATTCTCTAATATAGGTACAGAATCTTGAGGGTTTCTATGGAGTCCCCCTGCAAAATACAGACTTTTCTTATTAAATCAGTGTATTTGCAGCAAGCACTGAGTTTCTAGTGGCCCTCAGGAGAAGAGATGCTCGTATGTGGACTTTAAGCGTTAACAGGCTTGGTGGAGGGGGCATGGAAGGTGGGCAGAGAAGAAAAGGGTGTGTGTGGTTGATGAGGAGAATTAGCTATATGATGTCATGCTCCCGTGGGTTTGGAGGGGGGGGTGTAACCCAATTCATTTTTGCTTACCCGGTGTTGGCATGCCCTTGCTAAATTTGATTTTAACTGGGATGTCATAGGACAGCAGTACAGACTCAAAGTGGGATCTTGGCAGTGCAAATGGGGGACGTGATATTATTTGAATTTATTTTTCCCCTCAAAGACCAAGGCTGAATTCACCATGTGCCACTTTAAGCCCCTTTCCTGCTGTGTTAGATGTGCACAAATAAATATATATTATATATAAAAAATTGTACCTTTGTTTTTGATGGCCATGCAAGGAAGGTTGAGTTAGACTCACATTTTAACTTTCCTGTACTTTACAATGCATGCATGATTTTGGTCCACACTTCTAGTTCATAAGGCTACAGAAAAGACCTTGAAAAAATCTCGATGGGGGAAAGCCTCTGAAGACAGGGCTCTCAGAGGACTGCCAGTGGCAACTCTGGAGGTACGGTGGACACACCTTTGGCACCTTACCATGACTACCATTTGGGGGCTCTTTCCTTCCCCTCCAGTTCCCCAGTACTTTCTTGGCAGGTAGCCACAGGTAAGCGCTCTCTGATTTCCAAAACCAAGGGTAAGCTCAATTGAAGGGCAATTGCAAATGAAAGGCTGGGAAGTTTGAAATGTGGACTGCTTGCCGTGGCCAAGCTGTGTAATGAAGGAGGAGGAATTTGGTTGTTCCATGAGATCTCACTGAGCTAATTCTGTCCTGGTTTTCTGTGCTACTCTGTGCAATTTCCCCCTCTTGTGTTGGACATGAGCAATGAAAACAACTGAGGAAAGGCATGCAGCATAAAAGCTCCTATCTATATCAAAGATTTGTTTTGGTTTTACTGCAGTTTAACGTTTGGCTTTCTGGAAAGAATCCTGGGAACCGTAGTTGACAAGGGTTCTGAGATCCCTAGCCCTCTTGAGGAACTACAGTTCCCAGCATTCCCTGGAAGCAGAATTATTGTAAACCTCTTTTATGTCTGAAGGGGTGTTACAACCTTACAGCTCGATTCAGTGCATGTTGTATGTTTACATTGTATTCAGTGCAGGTTTCTCACAGGTAAGGGTGCCCTGGATTTCAGCCTATGAACATAAGAAGAGCCCTGCTGGATCAGACCAATGGCCCATCTAGTCCAGCATCCTGTCTTACACAGTGGCCAGCCAGTTCCTCTGGAGGCTGAACAAGAGGGCAGAGAGGCCGAAGCCTTCCCCGATGTTGCCTCCTGGCTCTGGGATTCAGAGGCTTAGTGCCTCTGAATTCGGAGGTTCCCTCCAGTCACCATGGCTAGTAGCTGTTGATAGACATGGCAGAGTCTGTACAGGCATCAGAATAAGGTGGGAGATACCAGTTTTAACAGTTTCCCATATAAAAAGCTCCTTGCAGTTAGCACATTAGTACATTAAAGAGACAGTGGCTAACTAAGATTCTTACTGGTTGTTTTGGTTTTCTACTTCCAGGGAACTTTTGACATTGGAATTCATTAAAATATGGTATACTCCATGTGTACTCTGAAACGATGAGATCCTTTTTGCTTTTACTGCCTCATTCTGCTGTGAGCCTGGAGAGCTCACAGAATTGCAACTGGTCTCCAGACAACAAAGAGGAGGAAATGGCAGCTTTAGAATATGGGCTGTATGGCAGGACCTCTCCCCTCCCTGAACCCCACCCTCCCGAGGCTCCACCCCAATTTTCCAGGAATTTCCCAACCTGGAATTAGTAACTCTATGCACCATGGTGGCTAACAAGGGACAATTTTAAAAGCAGTCTTAAAGGAAGGCTGTCCTCGAAGGTCCGTACCCTTAAGAGCAGGGGTGTCGAACTCATTTGTTATGAGGGCCAGATCTGACATAAATGTAGGGTTGCCAACCCCCCCCCCCGGGTTTGCCAGGGGTTCCCCGTTTTGGGGGGCCAGATGGCCGGCGGGGGAAGCCCCACCCCCAACACCCACAGCCACCCATCTCTCTCCCTTTAAGTGTGTGGAACCCGTGTTTCCTCCCAAGCCTGATCTCCGCAAGCTTGCAGGGAAATGCCAGCTT
>NW_015174299.1:581580-644738 GCF_001447785.1 Gekko japonicus | reverse complement strand
ACATAAATGAGACCTTGTTGGGCCGGGCCATGTGTGTCATAAAATGTAATGCCAGGTAGCGGAGATATAAACTTTATAAAGGACACAAACACAAAGGTTTTTTTTAACTTAAAGTAAAACATGCTTAAAACGTTAGCACTCTTGCAATATTTTCATTATTTAACAGTGTCTGATAACTAACACCTATTGCTTTGAATTATTACATCAAAATGTCTGTGCTGTTGCAATCTTGAGTAGGCTGTTCAGGTGTGTATCTGTAAGCTGCAAACCTACAATGACGCAGCAGCAGCAGTACTGGAAGAAGAAGCAGAAGACAGCCAGTTCCACTGCAGGCCTGACAGAAGCCCTTTGGGGGCCTCATCCACACACACACACCCCCGAGCCGCATGTTTGACACCCCTGCTTAAGAGGGAGAGGGGAAAGGAGGAGTACAGGTGACCAGAACCCTGGCTTCCATGACATATATCAGGTAGGCCTGTACCATGTTCAAGCCCCAAGCCCTGATGTCTTGAGGGCTAGGAACTTGCTTTTCAAAAAAACACATGCTGGTTAACATTTCCTGAAGCTATTTTAAGAAGGGAAGTTTCACGTTTTGGTAGCCATTTCACAGGGATCTAGGGAACAGAAGGCCCTTACAGAAACCTCCATGGACCTTTGTTTTATTAAAGCACATTTCTTTTTTCCTCTGCAGGGTGAAAAAGGCCCCCCAGGTGCAGCAGGAAGCCCAGTGAGTATCCCAGCAGCAAAGGACACTGTGGGAGACTTGTTTAGATTTCTTGGACCTGGCTATGAGACCCTTGACCCCAGGGTGGAATTATGTGCCTTTCCATAGTTCTTTTTCTTAAGGGTCTAAAACAGCTGTGGATGGTTGAGTGGAATGAGGGGTGGGGGGAGAGGAAGGGGCTGTTTAACCCTTCTGTTTCCAGCTATTTGTTTGCTTAAAGTTACCCTCCCTTCTTCCCAGCTGCTTTTCTCTCCAAGAGATAAAAGACCCAGGTGCACCTTTAAGCATGGGGGGGGGGGGAAGATGTGGGCGTGAAACATTTCACAGGTGAAAACTAGGACATGGTTTCCTCCCATACCAAGGATCGCTCCACTGTTGCATATTGGGTTTGATTCAGACATAATTTGAAACCTTGGTTTGGCTTGAGAAATGCTAATTTCATCACCTTCACTCTATGAATAGTTCACTCTATGAACTGAGCCATCACTGAAGGCTCTTTGCTATATGCTGTATTAATTTATCCCACAATGCCCCTGTCCCTTAGTGATAGAGCCAAGGATGAATCATAGCTGCCCTTTGATAACATGTTGTCACTAATTCCAAAAGCACATTAGCAGTGGCAATTTATGGACACTGTGTAGTGCCTTAGAGTTCATGCATCTGCACTGACGGACAAGCACACTTGAAATGCATCTATCTATCCATTCACAGATATCACTTGTAAAGATCTGAGAGAGGGAACTCACGTGTACAAAATTTTAACATCTCCCCCAAAAAAGGGAAAAAAGGAGGAGGGAGAGAATGGTTTGCCAGGGAGAGGGTCTGGAATATAGGGCCTGAGGCCATGATAAGTATGGTGGAGCATATGGTGCCTGCATACCCCATAGCCAGAATTCTGGAGGCCTGCCTAGGCCATAAAATCCTTATTGTTTCTCCAGCAAAGAAGAGAGCTTTCATGAATACTACATGGTAAGGTTGCCATCTTCCAGGCGGAGCCTGGACTTCTCCCGGAGTGACAGCTGATTTCCAGTCTACAGAGGTCAGTTCCCCATGGAGAAATTGGCAGCTTTGGAGGATGGACTTCATGTTATACCAGAGATTCCAGATGAAATCCCTCCACAGGCACTGCCCTCAAATCACCAGGAATTTCCCAGACCAGAGTCAGCAAACCTGTGTGGAATCTGGGTCGATAAATGCAGTTTTGGCAGCCCTTTCACCACCCTGCCAGAAATGTCACCAGGAGAGCATAGCATGTTTTCTGCGATGGCAATTTTGCTATGCCTTTAAGCAAGTTGACCATAGCGTTGCCAACTCCAGCTTTGGAAATTCCCTGGAGATTTGGGGGCAATTCATGGGGAGGGGAGGGAGCTCAATGGAGATGTGATGTCATAGAATCCACCCTCTGAAGCTGCCATTTCCTCCAGATCATCTGATCTCTGTAATCTGGAGATCAGGTGTAATTCTTGGAGAACTCCAGACCTCACCTGGAGGCTTGCAACCCTATGTGCAAGGTGTGACTTACCCCTGCTGAATGCAGCCTGGTATGGTGGCCTTCCAGGGCTCAATTAGTCTTCTGATTTGGCTGCTGGCTGCTGAACAGCAAATAGAGTGGGATTATTGAAGACCTGGCAGGACACCTGCTGTGTTTAGCTTGTGGTTCCAGCCTGGGTTTTGCGTACAAGAGAGTTTCTTGATCTGGTTTAGGGAATGTAAGGACAGAAGGGGGGGGGGAGTAGTTACCTTGGATTAATTTAACACAGATTGCAAGGCCTGTGATCTTATGCATGTGACACAGAAATATTCTAAATTTTAATTTATAGGCCCCTCAGTTAAAAGGGCAGAAATTAGCATTATTGCTATACCTATTTAACACTTAGCACTAAATAATATAAATTAGAACTAATAAGAGGTCCCATTTATATCCAATTAAACAGCATCAAAACATAGCAAATGTGCACAGCTTAACCCTGGTGTCTGAATACAGGTATTAATCATTAATAATGTGAATATTAGTGAGCATTTATAGAGCATGTTTCAAGTATTCGGAGTGCTTTACTGCATTCTATCAATGACAGACTAGGCACAGTGATAGCAGTGTTCCCTCTAAGCTGAGTTAGTGTGCGCTAGCTCACAGTTTTTTAGCCTTTAGCTCACAGATTTTTGTCTTAGCTCAGGAAGGATGGCTCCAGAGAAATGTAATTTATGCAGTAGCCAAATAGTTCGCTCACAATTTTAATGCCAGTAGCTCATGAATTAGAATTTTTGCTCACAAGACTCCACAGCTTAGAGGGAACATTGAGTGATAGTAATCCTGTGGGTCAGAATTGGGCTGGGCCCATCCATCATCTGTAGGGTTGCCAACCTCCAGGTGGTGGCCGGAGATCTCCTGAGATTACAGAGATCAGTTCACCTGGGAAAAGCGGCCTCTTTGGAAGGTGGGCTCCATGGCATAATGCCCATATAAGTCCCTCCCCTCTCCAAAGCCTGCCATCCTCAGGCTCCACCCCCCAAATCTCCAGGTATTTCCCAGCCTGGAGCTGGCAACCCTAATTGGCTGACTATGCCTGCCTAATTCCTTTTATATCTATTTTTCCCTGGATGGGTCTTCTAAACTTTCTAACAGGTTTTTGTTTGTTTGTTTGTTTTTGCGGGAGCAGGCAGGTAGAAGAATTTTGCACCTTCCCCATCTGTGTTAGGGTTGCCACTTCCAGCTGGGCCCTGGAGATCCCCGGGAGTAACAGCTCATCTCCAGACTGGAGAGATCAGATCCCTGGAGGAAATGGCTGCTTTGCCAAGTGGACTGTGTGGAATCACGTCCCTACAGTGGTCCCTCCCTTCCCACCCCCACCCCATCCCAAATCTCCAGGAATTTCCCAACCTGGAGTTGAAAACCCTCTGAGTCATGTTACATTTTAAGCCCCACCCCTGCCAAAATTCACAGCCCTGTATTGTAGGGATCCAGTTGACTGGGGTCGGGTTGCATAGAGGTTTCAGCCTTACTGGTTCTTGTACTGGCCCTGTAAGGTTAACTGGGACCTGAAGGAACACTTGCTGTCATAGGAGCTTGTCAGTTAATTTTTTCCTTGCAGGGCGTGTTTTGTGTACCCCCTCCACACCTTTGGAAGTAGAATGGGTATCAGAGTTGGGGCCTTCTCTGTAACAGCCTCTCATTAATTAAAGCTTTTTCTTTGGTGCCCTTTCTTTTCATTTTCAGATTAAAACATTTTAATACCAGGAATCTGCTGGCCAATAAGCTATTTTTATGCCTCTTCCTCCTCCTTGATTTTGGTATTCCTGCAGCTGTTTCTCAGTGGAATGTGATTTGCTGGGAACAATTTGTTTTAATGATGTCTCTCATTTTGCTTTTAATTTCTGTTTTATTGTTTTTTAAAATTATGGAAAATACCTTGGGAACCTGAGTGCTTTCCAGAAGCATAAAGTAAAGGTTTCCCTTGCTTGAAAACTAGTCAAATCTGACTCTAGGGGGCGGTGCTTATCTCCGTTTCCAAGCTGAAGAGCCAGCGCTGTTCGAAGACACTTCCGTGGTCATGTGGCCGGCATGACTAAACACCAAGGCTCACGGAACACTGTTACCTTCCCACCAAAGCGGTACCTATTTATCTACTTGCAGTTTCTTGCTTTTGAACTGCTAGGTTGGCAGGAGCTGGGGCCAGAGACGGGAGCTCACTCCGTCATGTGGCACTCGGTCTGCAGCTCAGCATCTTAACCACCGCGGCCAGAAGCATAGCAAGGGTCAAATTGCCAACATGGCACAGGTCATCTATGATTGTACAGATAACATGATTAAGATTCTCAGGTGGGATTGCCAACCTTGAGGTGGGTCCTGGAGATCTTCCAGAATTACAACTGATCAGTTCAGTTCAGTTCGATTTATTGCATATGGCCAATGGCCGTTACAAGTACAGTACAATACAAAAGAGTTATAAAAGGCAGAATAGGATCTGCGTTAAAACACAGAGAGTAAAAGTATATATGTCTCACATAAAACTGGTTAAAATAATACGAGATAAAAATTAGAACATATAGAATAAAAACAGGGTTTGGGGTAAGGTTACTAAAGGTAAAGGTTCCCTTGCTCGAAAGCCAATCGAGTCCGACTCTAGGGTTGCGGTGCTCATCTCCGTTTCAAAGCCGAAGAGCCAGCGCTGTCCGAAGACGTTTCCGTGGTCATGTGGCCAGCATGACTAAACACCAAGGTGCACGGAACACTGTTACCTTCCCACCGTACAAAAACTCTTGCTCCACCTCTGCAAGTAAAGCTATAACTTTCCCAGATGTAGAGCAGAGGCTCAATTTATCTACGACTGTGCCAAGAAACTTCATTTTTGGGGATGAATAGAGTGGACAATCCAGCAGGTAATGACACAGATCTTCAGGGACTGAGCCGCCAGATATGCAAAGGTGCTCAGTCTCTGGTGTTTTGGTGTATTGGCCTTCAAACACTGCTGTTTGCATAGTTTGTAAATGGAGGGCTGTAAGGCTGAACGCAAGTTAAAGAAAGAGATTTTAGTCAGAATGTGCCCTGCGATTATCCACTTTAATCACTTTATACCAGGGAGATGATTTATTTCTTTGTGTAACTTCTCTGTCTAGACCAGCATCATGTATGTATATTTGCACCTTACCATCAAAATCGGCCTGAATGGTTCCACGAACAATGTCCAGCAGATTATATATCTGTAGGACTGTGTTATACTTAGATTGCCAATTAGGGTCATTCAAATTTTCAGAAAAACAGAGACTGGCAAGATTATCTGCTGGAGCCCTTTTCAATCTGTGCCAATAGTTTTTTTAAAAAAAATTATGAGTACGAGCCCGAAGGGAGGGAAGACCCACTTCAGCCCTCAACAGCGCAGCTGGAGTGTTTCGGGGAAGTGCTAACAGCCTTTTTAGAAAAAGATTTTGAACTCTCTCCAAATTTGTGATCAATCATTCCATCCCCAAACCTCGACACCATATAAAAGTTGGGTAATTAACTTACTCTGGAAAAGCTTTAGGGCTGGTTCTATCCGATCTCCCCCTTTAGTATGGTAGAATTTAAGGATTGCCCCCATAACCCGAAGTGCTGTTTATTTTATAATATCAGTATGTTCCTTCCAGGAAAGTGTGTCACAGAATGTAATACCCAGATATTTAAAGGTTTGGCTTTGGTTTATCGGAAACCCATCCACTGTCCATGTAAAAATGCGCCGCCGCTTCCCAAAGACCATCACCTTGGTCTTTGAGTAGTTAATTTGTAGGTGTTCCTCCTTACAGAAGGCGCTAAGCCTAGCCAGCGACCTTCTCAAGGCAGTACAAGTTATGGACAACAGGGCCATGTCATCAGCGTAAAGAAGAACTGAGATCTTTCTTGGCCCAAGCCTCACAATGATGTCATTAATATAAAGATTGAATAGGAGAGGAGCAAGGGCACAGCCCTGCTATTCACGCCTCTAGCCACGGGAATGCTGTCGGTCAGGGATCCTGTAATACCCACTCTTATTTTAGATGAGGTGTTGGTATATAATTCCCTGATCGAGTACAAGAGACGCTTGTCGATATTGGTATTTGCCAGCTTAGCCCAGAGCCTGTCTATTGAATCAAAAGCGGCTGCAAGGTCCACAAAGGCCACATAAAGATGCTTTGTAGAACCCTTTACGCTGTTAATGGCCAAATGATACAGTGTCTGACAGGGATTGATGGTACTTTGGCCCTTCCGAAAGCCAGCTTGTTCTGGAAAAATAACCTGATTGTCAGCTTCCGAGTCCTCTAGTTTTCTCAATAGAAATTTGCTGTAAAGTTTTGAGGCAACTGATTACAACTGATCTTCAGACAACACAGATCAGTTCCCGTGGAGAAAATGGCTGCCTTGGAGGGTGAACTCTGTGGCATTATACCTCTCTGATGTCCCTCCCCTCCCCAAACCCTGCCATCCCCTGGCTCCACCCTAGATTTGCCAGGGGATGGGGGGGGCAGGGTTGCCAAATCAAGGTTGAGAAACTCCTGGAGATTTGGGGATAGAGCCTGGGGAGGACAGGGACCTCAGTGGGGTACAATGCCATAGAGTCTACTCTACAAAGCAGCCTTCTGCAGGGGGACTGGTCTCTGTAGTCTGGAGATGAGCTGTAATTCCTGGGGATCCCCAGGTCCCACCTGGAGGTTGGCATCCCTACTTTGCCCAAGCAAGCGCTCTGTAAAGGTAAAGGTTCCCTTGCTTGAAAGCCAGTTGAGTCCGACTCTAGGGTTGCGGTGCTCATCTCCGTTTCAAAGCCAAAGAGCCAGCGCTGTCCGAAGCCTTTTCCGTGGTCATATGGTCGGCATGACTAAACACCAAGGCGCACGGAACGCTGTTACCTTCCCATTAAAATTGAAATGATACAGAGAAGACTAGCATTATCCCTACTCTGACCCCTGAATCTCCAGGAACTTCCCAACCTTGACTTGGCAGCCCTATTGCCAATCCCCAGGTAGGGCATTACAACCGATTTCCAGATTACAGAGTTCTGTTCTCCTGGGGGAAATGGTTGCTATGAAGGGTGGACCACCCCTGGTTTCACCCCTAAATCTCCAGGAATTTTCCAACTCCAATTTGGCAACCCCACCAACACCACAAAGATAGGCAGGGTTGTCTCCCACCATTACTCCCTGTGCAGCTGTGGTCCTCTTTCTGTTGTTCGGAATGCTTTGAATTTTCCATCTTGTTTCTTTTCAATAGGGTGCCAAAGGAGAACCAGGCCTTCCAGGTCCAGATGGCCCTCCAGGAAAACCTGGCATTGATGTGAGTAACAAACACCCTTAGGTGTCTCCCCCCCCCCCACTCTCCAGATGTAGTGGTTTGTATATCTTGTTGCACTCTGTTTTCATCCTGCTTTCCTGGACTCCCTTTCTTGCTCTGAGGCCTGATTCTCACAACCAGTTTTGGTACCTTCACTTCATCAGCTGCCTCCAATGGGCACATCTTGACCAACTGCTCTGTACTGTACCACTTTAGTAGGGATGCTATATCAGGAGACCTCCCAGCATCCTTGCTCTTTGCCCACTGATGCCTTGGCAGGAGGGAATGGGGCATGCACCAGTGTCACACTGGCATGCCGACCCCACTTCCAGTAAAACCCAGAAATGACATAGTAGACACTCTAGCATTTCCTCTATAGAAAAAACATTGAGATTTTGTAAATGCCAGAACATCTAGAGATGCCACTTCCAGTTTTTAATAGAAGTTACACCAGTGTACTGGTGCAATGCTGGTGGGCCAGGGCCTGTCCTCAAATATCTCCTGAGGGTTGCCAGCTGCGTCCTCCTGACAACCCTACACATCAGACTGGTCTGTGTGTTCGTTCATTGTGCATGTGACTGAAGACAACCAGGTTGTATGTATAAGCCCTGTTCATGAGTTACAGTGAATACATGCACAATTTGTATACACTGTACACTTGGTTTTTCTTTATACATGCACTGAGTAATTTTTGTGTTATGTTAAGTTTATGTACAGCTCAACATGTGATTAAAACCCCACATTTTATCCAGGCACTTGTATCCCGATTCATTTGTAAAGTGAATGCATGTTGGTTCTTCTGGCACAGCTGTTCTTGAAAAAGAAGAGTTTCTGTCAGAGCTCTCTCAGCCCCACCTACCTCACAGGGTGTCTGTTGTGGGGAGGGGAAGGGAAAGGAGTTTGTAAGCTGCTCTGAGACGCCAATCTCCTCCTCCTCCTCCATTCTTAGAAACAGATGTACACATGTACAGGCAGGGTTTACATGCATTCACTGTAACGTGATCAGAGCTATAATCTTCAGAGAAAGGGGGAATGAGGTGATCCAGGCTGTAGGCTTAGAACAGCTTGGCTGGGCTGGAGACCCGTTCAAACCTGAGAACGGTCAGATTCTGCTTTAAGAAGCAGGAAGAGTTAATAGGATTTTTGTCCTACTGTGACAGAAAAACATTTTGCCTACAGAATCCCAATTTGCAGGTTCTTCTCACCTCGTGGCTAGAAAAAGGCAGTGTATCAAACCAGATGTCACAGTAGTGATCCTCCAAAACATTGCCTGAAGGATTGGAAAATGTCCCATGGGATTCCACGCTCCCTCTTTCCCTCTCTTGTGCCAATTTTCTATTTAGACGAGATGTCCAAATTGGACATACAAGGCATTGGTTTGGATCCTATGAACGAGCTGTGTGCATGCTAGATCGGTGCGGCGGAGCACATTTATTCACCCACTAAAACTTCCTTTGCACAGGATCGATGATTTCCAGTTGGCCATGGTGCAAATTGAAGTTTTAGCAGCAGAAGAAGCATGCTCTGCAGCAGAGGCTATCTGTGTGCCTTTCTTTTCACACACATAAGTTTCCAAGGATGTGCAAAAACGACTGTCTCCCAATCCCAGTTAGAGATTTAACCTCTAGAGCAGGGGTCCCCCAATAGGATTGCCAGGTCTTACTGGGCTTCCAGGGGTGGGGGCCTCCCAAGCCCATCCCTGGATCACCCAAGAGTGATGTCATCACGCTGGGCATGTCACACAGTGACGCTCTAGCATTTTGGGCAAAACGCTAGAGCATCACCACGTGCTAGCAACATTGGGAGGGGGCTGTTTGTGGGTGGGGCCTCTCCCACTGGCCAGCTAGCTGGCGGCGGATTGGAGCCCCTGGAATCGGGGGAACTCCTGCCTGAACCAGGGGTCTGGCAACCCTAGCCCCCAACCTTTTTTGAGCCCGTGGACACGTTTTGAATTCTGGCATAGGGCAATGGGGGCAATTACAAGATGCAGGGGATAAATGGGGTAAATTTTAAAAATACACTGGGAAAGAAGAGTCAGAGAGAGAGGCAGGAAAACCAATGCTGTTGTGGTGGCTGTTGATTAAAATAACATTTCAGCTTTACAGCCAGTCAGATTGCCAATGGGCAATCAGAAGCCCTGCTGGGTAGGAGTCCACCTGGCCCCACTGGCTTCCTTCTTCTTCTTCTTTAAATATGTTTTATTCAACTTTTATAATAACATGCAACATCAACAGTATGCAGAAACTATCAAAATAGAACAATATACAATAAGATGAATGAGTCTTAACAGTCACCGTTATGCTGGAAAAACTGTGGAGAGGTGGGAGATTATACGCACTGCTGGTGGCACTGTCCCCACATACAATGCTTTTGGGATCAGGTAGTCTCTGAAACGACAAAAAACCCCAACAGGACAGAACTTTCTGATGTCACCTAAAGGAGGGCTTCTAGTGTCCTGGCCTCCTGATGGCACTGGTATTCCTGGCCACTGTGTGTGGACTGGATGGACCTTTGGCCTGATCCAACATTGGCGTCTCTTATGTTCTTAAAGTCATCCTATTACATCTCAGAGAACCCGATAAAGACAAAGAACCACTACACCAACTAACATTGTACTTACTTAGCAGCCCCACTGACTTTCTGAGAACCCTTGGCAGGCTCCAGGAAAGCTGGAGGCGGGTGCCATGGCATCCCTGGGCACCATAGTGGGGATCCCTGTGCTAGAGAGAGAGAGAGAAGCAGAGGGCCAAAACTTGAAGAATGGCAATTCTAGCCATTCAAGTGATCAGTGCATTTTTAAAGACAAATTAGAGAGAGGTATCTGAACAGTGGTTAAAAAGAATACCTGGTAAATAATAATCATTGGCATGCATTAAGCACAATGATTGTCAGTTGTAAAACATGATTTTTTAAAAATTTTGCAATGAAAGTCCCCTCAGTCACACACACACACACAATTTCTCCATTTTTAGTATGCGATGCTAGATTTCCTAAAGAATTCCTTTTTTTACCTGGAGTTTCCTTGCTATTTATTTCCCAGATTTCCACAGCTTTAGTAGAGTTCATTAATTTGAGCTCCCAGCTCTGTTCCCCCCCCCCCCCATTGCCTGATTCCTCTGACAAATGCCGGATGACATCCCTCATGTGGACTGCTTGGTAGTAACTGACTCTTCTCTTTGTTTACAGGGCCTGACAGGAGCAAAAGGGGAACCGGGCCTTGCTGGGAGACCTGGCCCTAAAGTAAGTCACGGCTTATCTGCAGAACCTGGGAGACCCTGGAGCCACTTGATGCTGAATTGTCATTGTAATATCAGCACAGTGCTGTCTTTGAAGTGAGGGATACAAACCCTCAATTTTATATGGAATGCTCAGGGCAGATTGATGTGTGGCTATCTAGTCTCCCTTATAAATAAAAGCCGAATGGTGGTGGCACTTCTCTAGAACATTCCACACGCTCCGGAATTGGTTGGTGCCCTGGTGTGTCACTCACAGGCTGTCTCTCTTCATTCGCTGTGCTGCTGCCTGTGTGGGTGTCCTCCTGCCCACGGAGGCAGCGACCATCCTTTTGCCCTCAGTTTCCTTCGAGCCGCGGCCCGGGCCGGGTGCCCCACTGGCCAGACACCCTCACTCGGCCTGCAGGCCCCAGATGGGGCCATGCCACTGCTGCTGAGCCGCGGCAGCCAGGAGCCACTATCAGCCAAGAGGAGGCCCAGGCCGACATGCGCTGGCTCTGCCCAGCCCCTGGAAAGGCACTGGGGGGGCCACGCGGGGGCCGCGCGCCCATTGCGGGGAGAGGGGCGAGCCTGGCCGGCTTCCCCTGCCGGCACCTCGATCGGGTGGGGATGCCGGGGGGACAGACGAGGCCAGGCGGCTTGGCCTGCCAGAGCCTTGACTACACAGCAGGAGAGCAGAGGACAGGGGGCTGCGGAAGGAGATGCGGGCCTGCAGCCACCTGCCCAAGCTGCTGCCCATTGCAGGGAGACGGACGAGCCTGGTCCGCTTGCCCCGATGGGGCCTCGCTCGGCCGGGGATGGTGGCGGGAGAGGCCTACCTAGGCGCCTTACCCGCCGGGGCCTTGACCCCGCGGGAGGGGAGTGCGGGCTGCTTCCCCGGGTTGGGGAGACTGGGAAGTGGATGGCACCCTGTGCCCAGCTCGCACCCATTGTGGGGAGAGGGCGACTCTGGCCGGCTTCTCCCGTCGGCACCTCGATCGGGCAGGGGTGCTGGGGGGACAGACGAGGCCAGGCAGCCTCACCCGCTGGAGCCTCGACTGTGCAGCAGGAGGGCAGAGGAGAGAGGGCTGGGGCCGCAGCCACCCACTGCAGGGAGACGGATGAGCCTGGTCCGCTTGCCCCGCTGGGGCCTCGCTTGGCCAGGGGTGGTGGCGGGAGCGACCAACCCAGGCACCTTACCCGCTGGGGCCTCGACCCTGCGAGGGGGAGTGCAAGCTGCTTCCCTGAGTTGGGGGGGCGGGAAGTGGACAGCGCTCTGTGCCCGGCCGGGTTCGTGCCCATTGCGGGGAGAGGGGCGAGTCTGGCCGGCTTCCCTGGCCGGCGCCTGGAGTGGGCGGGGGTGGGGGGTGGAGCGGCGAGGCCAGGCGCCTTGGCCCGCCGGAGCCTCAACCGTGCGGGGCAGAGCGGCCAGCTTTGTCCTGGGGAGGCCAGATGGAGACGGCGACCCGCATCCGCGGCCAGGCTAGCGCCCTGTTGTCTTCAGGTCCACAATGGTCATTCTTCCTAGTAACTTATAATGTCTGGTCAGGAAAGCCCAAATCCCAGGGCCCTGGCACTGTTAGGGCCAAACTAAACATGATGGAGAGACTGCAGTGGCTCATAGGGTAAGATGCTGTGCTGCAGACTGGATGGTCTGTAGTTTGGCAGTTCGAGACCCTAGTGTCGCATGACAGAGTGAGCTTCCGTCTCCGGCCCCAGCACTTGCCAACCTAGCAGATCGAAAGTGAGAAATTGCAAGTAGATAAATAGGTACCACTTTGGTGGGAAGGTAGCAGCGTTCCGTGTACCTCAGCGTTTAGTCATGCCGGCCACATGACCACAGAAGCGTCTTCGGACAGCGCTGGCTCTTCGGCTTGGAAACGGAGATGAGCACTGCCCCCTAGAGTCAGATTCAACTGGCTTCGAGCAAGGGAAACCTTTATCTTTACCTTTAAACATGATGGAGTCCTTGTGGCCACAACGAGGACTGCCACCATTTAAAAGACATTTTTAAATGCTGCGAGGGCCCAATTCTGATCTGGCCTACAGCACAGAGTTCCCCCCCCTACGCTTTTTTAAGTGCTAAAAATGTACGGGGGAGGGAGAACAAGGGTACCACACTGCAGGCCCAATCAGGATTGAACCTTTGTGGCATTTAAAAATGTCTTTAAAATGGTATTGCCTTCCTCATGGCAGCCACAAGTTCACTGTCACGTTTAGTTTGGCTCTTAGTGACTTAAATACGAGCCTAGATCTTGGCACCCAGACTGAGGATGGAATCAGATTTCTCCCTTGTCTGTGTTTGCTGTTGGTATTAGTCTAACCCTCTCTTCTAAGTTTGAAGAAAACCTTCTGAACACCCAGTATTAGACCTTGTCACTGCTCAAGTGGGTGCCACCACTCTGGTTCCAGGTTCCTCGGAGAAGGCCCAGAGCACCCTCCCAGGCCTTTAGACCTCCCTTTTAGCTGAAATGAGCGAGAGGACCAGGCAGAGTGAACAATGAAAATGATTTATTTTATAGGAGGTCAAACAAACAAGATGCAGGAATAATAACAGTAAGTGGGTGAAAACAAAAGAAGTCAAATGCCCTAATGTGTCTAAATATACTGTGCCTAGCACACTATCTCAAGTGGCTTTAGACTACTACTCACCCTTCCCTTAGGATGAGGGTTTCTTCCCCACAGCAGTCTTCCTTCTGGTCCTGTTCCCTGGGAAGAAGAACAGCTTCTCCTCTTGCACCAGTTCTTTTATTCCCCAGCCCTCTTTTTTCCTATTGGCCAAAATCGGCACCAAAACTTCCCAAGGCCTTCTGGGGTTTATAGGCCCAGCCTCCCCTACTGCTAACCAGGCTCCCTAGGCCTACTAGGCCTCCAGTGGCACAGCCCAGATCATGACACACACCCCACCAGACTAAATCATGGGGTCCATCTCTGGATCCCCATTGATGCGGTCTGCACACGGGATTTGGGCTGTGCTTTGCCCTCTTTTAACTCACTCAACATTAACATATAAAAACAGTAATATTAACAAATTAACCACAAGTGAGATAGAAAATATGCACAGTAAGGTGGCTAATCATCACAAGCTCTGATAAGTTTGGCTGTTGGGAGCCCGTTCCACCACCCTGGTCTTCTTTGCCACCAAAGTTTCCACGATTTCTCAGTAGCAACTTGCATTTCTCGGAGAGGGCTTTTTTTCACTTCACAGTTATGTCCATCCACTTTATGTAGTCGAGCTGCCATGGCAGCATCTGCCTCCCCCACACAAGAATAGGTTACAAAAGCAAACCCATGGGAACGTTTTGTGTGTGGGTTCCTAATTACCACACAGTCAATGAGTGTGCCCCATGTTTCAAAGTGTTCCCTTAAACTAGTATTGGTAGTTTCAGAGCTTAGGCCACCAACAAACACCTTCCTCAACTGTTCGGGTCCCTTAGGATTATGGCTCTGGGAAGATCTTCTCTTCTTGTCTTCACATGCCATTTTGGGGAAGTGTTCCGACTCAGCTGCTGCGCCAAACAGCCAAGTGTTCCGACTCAGCTGCTGCTCTCAACAGCCTGCCTGCCTCTCCTTCCGTGCAGTGGTGACCATTATCTCTATTTTGTCCTTCCTGCCATCAAAGTACATGTTCTGCCAAATCTTCCCCTACAAACATAGCCACAGGGGTGTGTTCATATACAGCAACCTTCCACTGTCTGCTCCACACCTCATATTGGGTAGGTATCCTGGCCACTGGGAGGGCAATCCCTTTGGCATCCTGCAGGTGCCGCACCCATCTTTCTTCACCTGGGATGAGATACTTAGGATCCACAAGAGAGTGGTGGACGGTGGTCAACAGGGAGCCGGTGTCTCACCAGGCTGCAACACCACGCCCGTCTACAGTGACTTCCTTATAGAAATGCATTCTGAGTTGAACTCAGGAGGAGTGGGGGTGGGGGCCCACTGGAATCATATGATATGAGGAGGTACTTGCCTTAGGGCACTGCCTTTCAAGGTGTCCCAACTTCTTGCAGGCATAACATCGGGGTGCCTTCCGATCTCCCATCGGCAACTGCACACCAGCACTTGGTGAATCAGGATGCTGTTCCTGGGATGGCTGTCCTTTTACTTCCGGCTGCTTTCTGTGCTGGGTGGGGACTTGGGAAACTCCCTCTTATGCCAGTCCCGATTAGTGCAGTACCTCTGCCCTCCATAGGCTTCAGCCAGTCACTCCGCCCACTGTCCTGCTTCTCGAAGGGTAGAAGGGCTCTTGTCCACCAGGGGGCACCTAATATACTCAGGAAGAAGAGTCAGTAACCGGTCAATGCACATCAGGGCCTTGACATCAGCCCGGGTCTTGGCATCAGCGACCTCCACCCACAAGTCATAGGCTTTTCCCAGTCTGTGTATTAACTGTGGGTAGGACCCTTTCCCTTCAAGTCCAATCTCTCTGAAACGCTTTTGGGGCCCTTCCTTGGTGAACCCCAACTTCTCGCGCACTCTTTGCTTAACCAGCTTGTAGTCTGTTCTCTCTCCACCCTCCATCTGCCCAGACACTGAAGCAAGGACACCACTCAACCAATGTTCCCTCTAAGCTATGGAGTCTTGTGAGCAAAAATTCTACTTTGTGAGCTCCTGGCATTAAAGTTGTGAGCGAGTGATTCGGCTGCTGCGTAAATTAGTTTGCTCTGGAGCCATCCTTCCTGAGCTAAGAGAAAAATCTGTGAGCTGGAGGCTAAAAAACTGTGAGCTAGCTCACACTAACTCAGCTTAGAGGGAACACTGCACTCAACTGCGGTCTCAGCTTTTCAGTGTACAGCTCTGAGGGGACCTTGTAGTCGATGCAGACTTGTTCAAAATTCTGCAGGAAGGCCTCAATGTCTTCCCCTTCCTTGAACCAGGGGTACTTCCTATGGTCTTCTTTCACCGTGGCATCTGTAGGAGGTTGGCCCTTTTCTAGCTTAGCCATCTCAAGCTCATGCGCCAGCCTCATTGTCTCTTGCTCGAGTTCCATCCTAGTTGCAGTCTCCTGTCTCTCTTTCTGCAGCCTTGCTTTCTCTAACTCAAGGTCTGCCTGTTTAAATTGCAACTGGAGATGTAAGGTCTCTTCACTCAGGGATGCCATTGCTTTCTCTGATGTGTCCTCCACCAACATGAGGCCTGCAGCCCTCCTTTGGGTCTTGCGTCTAGCAAGAGGCGTGTCCTCTGATTTCCCCCCCCCAGATCAGAGGAACATACACTACCTAACTCTAGCCTCACTATCCAGTCGACCCGACAGCTAGAACATAAAAACCTTTTCAAAACACCCTTACTTGGTGTTGCAAGCACCTTCAGTGGCAATAGTAAAATTAACTGGTAGCAGGGCTATTTTTGGCAGGAACACACAGGGACGGAGTTCCGGCTGGCTCCCAAGTTGGCCACGCCCAGCAGGAACTCATTACCATAATAGGCCACACCCAACAGCAGAAACTCATTCGGATTGGCTACAATTAGGGGGGTGTGGCCTAACATGCAACAAAGGTAAAGAGAATAAGAAGCAAAAGGTGGGTGTGGCTGGATGACCACACTTCTGGTAACATGGGGGTGTGGCCTAATAGGCAAATGAGCTGTGCTGTCAGGGGTGTGGCCTAATATGCTAATGAGTTCCTGCTGTTGGGTATGGCCTACTATGTTAATGAGTTCCTGCTGGGCTTTTTCTACAAAAAAAGCCCTGTCTGGTAGCATATGCAGAAGAAGGCAGGGAGAGAGAGGAAGTTGTTTTTCACAGGGTTTCCCAATTGCTGCTGCAGTTGCTCATACAGTGCAGTGGGGAAAGCAGATTCCATGTGGCAGATTTCCCCACAGTTTCCTCATCTCCAATCTCCAGGCAGTGGCCATCCCCTCATAGCACAGGGACTTATTTAGTTTTTGGGTTTTTTTTTTTTAAATTAGCAGTTAAATAATTTCCAACCCAGAGTTGCTGCCCTAATAATGAATCACTCTTTTTTTTTGACACAGGGCCAGCCTGGACTTGTAGGTCCTCCGGGGCTCCCAGTAAGTATCTTTCCGTTATTATACCTGCCTGTTCAGAAAGGGCACCGTTGAGGTTGTGTCCCACTTCACCTTAGTTGAATGGTCAGCCTGCCATGGCCAGGAATCGATTCTCCCCAGGAGGAACCTGTTTTTCCTCTTTGAAACAAAAGCTCTTCTGTACAGTGTCTATTGGCTGGGATCAAGTGATGTCATCAACCTGTTCCCTTCCCGTCTTCCTCGGAGCAGCTTTCCAACATTTTAAACCATCGTTTTAAAGACCAGGAACAGAAAAGAGTAGGGGTATAAAAGTTCGTTTTGTAATGTGCCCACAGGGCTTTAAAGACACAGAAAATAAAGGAAGGGGGCCTGTTGAAGGTGGGGGGTGGTCAGGACAAACTAATTAATCAGTCTTTGGTTTGCTGGCTGGGATAGTGAAGACTGGAGGGAAGGTAGGATTGTGCTGTGGGAAGGGAAGAAAAAGCACCGTGGCTCCTGCTTTGTACCTGTACAGGTATGTAAAATTTAGGACTGCAGTCCTCAAAACTTATTTGGATATAAAGAATTTTGGCATTTCTCCCCTTCACTGTGCTGTTATGCAATGAACTGGGGAGGGTAAAGAAGGCACTTATGGAGATGGTAATGGCAGTAGATGTACTGTAGTGGCTGCATGGGGAATCGTGATGTTGTAAAGACTGGGTATTGTTGGAAATAGGGTTACTGACCTCAAGGGTGAGGCCTGGGGTTGACCAAGAATTACAGTTAATCTCCAGACTTCAGACATTGGTTCCCCTGGAAGAAATGGCAGGTTCGGAGCAAAGACTCTATGGTATATCATCAAGTGTAGGCGAAATGGATGTCCTAGAATTGCTACAGAGGGTGGATGCTCTAGGACTTCCATTTTGCCGATAGTGTACCGTATGGGCTACATGCTATACCATAGAGACTAGGAGAAACTGATTGTGACCTTAAAGACACTAAAGACCAGAGACTTAGTGGGGATTGAGAAAGGAACAGTACTGCTTGTTGGTGGGCCTCCTCCTATGGGTCTTCAGGGTGAATTTTTTACTTACACTAAGGAAAGCCTGAAGACAATTTTGAGAAGTTTTTTTGTTTTTGTTTAAGTTGACCTATAAGAGGTAGGGAATTTAAATTTAAAATTTGAATTTTGTTGGAAGGAAGTGACCTCACAAGAAGAGGAGGAGTCGGAGAGCTGACCTTTTGACCCGGATGTGACAGCACAGCATATCGCATCTGCACTGAGCTCCCTCCCCTCCCTAAACTCTGCCCTGCCCTGCCCAGGCACTATTCCCAAATCTTCAGGAGTTTCCCAAGCCAGAGTTGGCAACCGTAGTTGGAACAGCAGTGATGCTTATTAATAAGATACAACCAGAGTTGTTTCCATGCAGAGCTTTTGCCCCACCTTGGCTTTCTTCCAGCATTGTTGTTTTCCAAAACATCTGTATTAGCAAGTTGTGTGAAGAGTTATAACTTTATAACTCTGCAACAAAAATGGCTAGAGTGTTAACTTTAAAAAAAAATGAAATTTGGGAACTAGTACACTGCTGCAATACAATGTTATACTAGGCGTGTTTACAAGTTACAGTGAACGCACATTTAATCTGTGTACGGTGTGAACGTGATCGTACTTTATATGAGCACTGAGTAATTCTCACATTACAGGCAATGAATGTACAGCTGATTATGTGATTGAAACCCTATATTTCTTACAAACATATGTACTTCGCACATACATGCAGGTTGTACATGCGTTCACTGTAATGTGTGAACAGGGCTTTGCCATTATAATTCTATAGCAATCTAGCAATTCCCAATTTTTATTTTTTTTTAAGTGCTGTGGTGGTGGAGGAGGAAAAGATGGTCCTGAGGCACTAAGGCAAGGAAAGTATGTGGGAAACTGATGTGTGGATTCTCAATTGCTATTTTGAAGGCCATTGCCTTCGCCACAGCAGAGAGAAGTGCATGCAAACTGTCCATTTTGGGGAAAGGAAACAATGAATATCAGAGCTTCCCTGAGATTTCTGTGCCTGCCTTTGCTTTCTCAGTTTTTGTTTTTTTAATCAAAGTCAAGTCAAGTCAGCCTTTATTGGCATAAAATATCAGTAATTATAATCCATTGAAACTTTCTTCTCCTTTCAGGGTCCCAGCCTGGCTGGATCTCCCGTAAGTGTCCTTCAAGCTAGGATGGGGGCTACAGTGGAAGGCAGTGTGCTTGATTTGTGACGTGAGGATGTGTGTGTGTGTTCTGCCAACTGTTGAGCAGGGCAGAAACGGTCTGGGAAAAGGGCTCTGTGATCTGTGGGGTTGCAGCAACAGCCTGGAGCAAGGCTGTTCATAAGTCTTGCCAATTGTTCAGCAATGCCCGTTTCTGAACCAAATTTGTCTGTCTTGCCTGGCAGCCAAAATTAGAAAACACGAAGCCAGAAGAAATTCTAGATCAGTGCACTTTGTGCTCTCCTAGTGTATGCGCTAAAGTGTTGTGTGGAGGAACAGCTACGTTTTTACTTATATTCACCATTCACTCAAGGGGGGGGGGGCTCTGAAAATGAAATCAGCATTGTGCTGAGCGTATCACAACGTGTTTTCCTTTCATTTACAATGTGAATATGTATTGTTTCTGTTTCTTTTTCTAAGGGACCTCCTGGCCCAGTTGGGCTCCCTGGAGAGATTGGAGCACTGGGGCCCAAGGTGAGAGATCCATCAGATGTGGGAATAGTCCATGGGTTGTCCCGGTTTGCGGACTTTCGTTCTGGCTGTGAATCACATATGAAAAGTGGAAAAGAAAAAAACCCTGGTGGAGCTGAATATGGATCTTAGGTCACCTTTCCCCCATTCCCCACAGTGGCAACAGAAGGAGTGCCCACATGGAGATAGAAGTGTCTCTTTGAGCTGAATCAAATCCAGTTTATTTTTAATCCAGGTTAAAGGGGAAAGCTCTGAGGTTTGCTCAGAACCCTGTCTTGTGATTGTTCCCCTATGTGTGTTTTGTCCTGTATGTGTGTTTTGTGCTCTCAAGTCACTTCTGACATAGCAATCCTATGAATTAATTACCTCCAAAATGTCATATCATTAACAGCCTTGCTCAGGTATTGCAAATTGAAGGCTTTCTTTATAAAAGAGTTGTTCCCCAATAGTGTAGTATAGATCCCCATGAGGAAACAGCCTAAGGCTGCCTCAAAAGTTTCAGAATCCGCTATAGTCAGAGAGATAGGCTTGCTTCTTTACTGATCTGTTTAATGTACAAATGGGGTCAGATTAGGAATTCCAGGTCTTTTTTCTCCATGGCTAGAAGCTGTCGGCTCTCTTTCCTGGCAACATACATGAAGAAACTGTGTCTTCTGGGTTGTCTCTCAGACACTTCACTGCTAACTGTCGAAAGACTTTTGTAGACAGATGTGTTTGCTGTTTTTCAGGGGGAACGTGGTCCGGATGGGCCCCAAGGGCCTCCAGGGCCCCCTGGGAAACCTGTAAGTATTTTTTCCTCTGTTTCTGATCTTTAACATAGAATTGGAGGATGAACAGGTAGCAGAGTTGAGAAGAATATCATGAGGGTTCAGCTAACAAGCATAGACTAAGGAGCCCTTGAAGTGGTGTAACTGCAGTCATTTATAAGAATAAGAAATTATGGAATAATTAGAGATTTTTTCCCCTTACACTTGCTGACCCACTCCCGTGACTGTTGACTGTTCACACACGTTCTGTTTTGCGCTTTGTGCTTGTGACAAGCTTTCACGCCTTGCTTCAGCCTCTTCCTTGTCTCAAACCATTGATAGCCTACTATTTCTCATGGCATAAAACATGGTGGTTTTCACATGCGGATGGGCTTGTGTGGTTTCCCTGTTGCTGTTGCTGCAGCTGATAAAGAGCAGGAGGAAAGGGGCTTCCACATGGCAGGTTTTCATGCAGTTTCTCTGCCCTAGTCCCCCAGTAGTGGCCACTTCCCTCCTCTGACCCACTAGGTTTTTTTTTTTGCATTTTTTAAAAAAAAAAATGGTATTTGAATATTGTTATATCAATATAGTGTTGTGACAATATTCTGAATTCTCAGTTTCTGTTATTAAAAAGTACGTCTCTTGTCTCTTCCATTGTGGAGATGGCAAGGCATACCTCTGCAGTGGAAAAGGTTAGAGGCTTACATATTTGATTAATGGATGCTGAGAATTCAGAATATTATTATAACAGTATGTCAATAAAATGCTATTCTACTGCCAATTTTTTAAGCATAAAAGAAACCACTGGTGGGGGTGGGGGTGGAGAAGGCTACTGTGGGGACAGGGTCAGGGAAAATGGCTGCCATGTGGGTGGGAATATCCCTACAGCACCCATTCAGAATGCACTGTGATCTTTCCCAAAATTTCAGAACAAAGCAGGTTTTGGGGGGAAACCAGGGAAACCTTGAGAGGTGCACAAGTGCACTTGTGATGCTGCAGGGAAGCAAGAAACCCACCCCCCAGTTCCCAACAGCTTTGAACTCGGAGCAGAGAACCCATCTGGAAACTACCTAAGTTGCATATGACTGCTTGATTGTTCCTCTTTTCTTCCCAAGGGCCCTGTTGGGCACATCCAAGGAGTTGAAGGCAGTGCAGATTTCTTGGTAAGGAGACCTGCAGTTATACCTACCATGACCCCTGTTTTTGTGTCACTACCTGAGAAGGAGTAGAATACAGCTAATGCATTTGTGATTTTACAATGGATCTCACAAGCCTTTAATAACAATTAATATTCACCTGCTCTGAATCATCGGTTTGGACTTTTGGGCTGGGTGATTTATTTTGTTGGCATTTAAAAAAATTCTTAAGAATTTTATATTGTCTTAAATTATAACTCTAAGCTTCTCTGAAGATCTAAACCAGTAGGAATGAGAGTTAAATCAAAGCATTGGAAGGGTCCCTGCTGGCCATCTAGTTCAGCCCCTCCCTAATGCAGGAAATCAACCTCTGCTTGAAATACCTCCTGCAAGGGAGAGACCCACCAAATCATAATTGGCATTTACCTGGAGGGGAGAACCCTCCCTAGCTAAATTGCATGCAAGTATTTTAATTGCATAAATGAAATCAGTTGTAAAAGTTCTAATATGCAGCATATAAATTTGCAATATGCTTTGTTTTAAAGAAAATATTCTATATCTGTATTGGGCTTTTTAAAAAAGTTGTCTCCTACTAGGATTGCAAGCCTGTACCTACCTACTGGCTTGAACTTCAGGAACATAGGGAGGGGGACAGGGTGTTCTGTATGTCATGATCTGTGGGGTAGCTCTAGGAATAGTCAGAAACCATAGAGTTTCTGGTGATTCCTTGATCTATTTGATGTCACTTATGGGGTTTTTCCTGGAAGTGATATCACAGCACACATGATGCTGACTTTTTACCACTGCTTGGAGTGGTAGCAGGCAATGAGGGTGTCACGACAGGGCCAGTGGGGCAAGGCAGAGAGGGAGAGTTTACAGTCTAGTCCAAGAGTCAAGCCAGAGAGATCAAAAGAGTCCGAGCAAAAGTCCCAAGCACACAAAGCCAAGCCGTAGTCAAACGTTACCGATTGTCAGAGTCCAAACAAGCCAGTATCGTAGTCAGGAAGCGTAGCCAAGGATCAAGAGCCAGAGGGGTCGTCAGAACACGGACTGGAGTCAGGAACCGGGAAAATCAGTCAGGAGCCAAACAGAGTCAGAGGTGCAGAGCTTCTGGTCCAACGGACAAGTTTGCCAGCACAGTTTGCTAGCAGCTAGTGGTCTGTTCAAATAGCATGCTGGGTCGTTATCTCATTAGCACGGCTTCGCGAAGTCCTTGATTCTGTTAGTAAACTGGGCTTAATGATCGCCAACCGCGCCTCCTTGCACCTGGTTGCCAAATCCCGGCGTCTCTGATTCCTCAGCCGGTCAACAGGTGGCGGAGAATCGGGTGACGTGTTGCTGGGGCCAGGCGTTGCCGATCGGCTTCAAGTGCAAACTGTCCTGGGGTTTGGCGTTCATCCTCCCCGGCACTTAGGTTTGGTGAGGACTCTCGTGCTTCTGATGATGTTAAAGGCACGGAGTCCTCAGTTTCAGAGCTCGCAGGCACCGGGTCGGGTACAGGCATGACAGAGGGTTAATGGCAGGAGGCCTCCCACCAAACCAGGAGTTACCGACATGCCTGGCTCTCTCATGAACATACCTGCATGGTAAACATGTTTCCAAGTGTGAGTTTGTTCCCTTCACACCTCTCATTTTTATGTGTATACCGAAAAACTGTAATGTGTGAACCGGCTATACGATACTGATTTGGAAAAGGTCTTACTAAAATAAGGCCCTCCTTGCACTAAGCTGCTGTGTTGTACCTTGGTTGAAACAGATCTCTAATAATCTCTCCCCAACAGTGTCCAACCAACTGCCCCCCTGGACCCAAGGGACCCCAAGGACTGCATGGCCTGAAGGTAAGGAAGGACTGACTTGCATTATGTTTTGCCAGCATAGATAACAGTAACCGTAACTTTTGAGTAGCTTATAGCTCAATCCTGAAACACTGGGAGAAAGCCCCACTGGATAGGCTTGATTCTGAGTAGACTGCTTAGGACTCGGGAAGCTATTCTAGGGCACCTAAACAACCAATACCTCTATTCTGTCTTAAGGTTTTGTGAGCCAGTATCTATTTTGTGAGATGCTCTAAGGTAGCTGCTAGAGTTGCCAGGTCCCTTTCGCCCTCCATCGTGTGTGTGTGTGTTCTGGGAGTGGGAAGTGGCGTCACCCCCGTCCCCCCAAAAAACAGTGATGTCGCATGTGATATGTCTGCATCACCCGGAAGTGACGTCAGCATGTCAGCATGTTGGAGGTGGTGCTCTGGATTTGGGGGAAAACTCTAATTTAAAATTGGCATCAAGCCATAGAATTGGTGGATTTAGTAGGACTGGGCCTTCCAAGTTAGGTAGTTGACACCATGGTGCAGTCCAGAATACCTGCTACCAGTCATCTCTGTAATCATATGTGGCAGACATTCAAAAGTGGACCAGTACATGATCTGAAGGCACTCATGGGTTCAGCTAATTGCCATGATGTGCCTAGCCTGCATATAATAGAAACTTCCAAATTGATGATTGAACACCTGAAAGACAAGTATGGAGGGGAGACAACCAGTAAGATTTATTACTTGAAGGCTCAGATCTTTGACTTCAGAGTAAAGAAAAGTGACTCTTTACCTGATCAATTAAAGAAGCTAATGGGGACTTAGTCAATTGAAAGAACGTGGGAAGACTCCTGATCAGTTAGACATGATTGCTGCTATACTGAACGGACTCCCTACAAGTTACAGAGGGCTAGCAATGTCTCTAAGATAACAAAAGGATCTAACGCTTGATGGTTTGTTGATGGTTTTAAAGGCGGAATAACTCCAGAACTAGTCAGGATGCTTTGTCTAATGAGATGTCTGTTTTGAGTTTGAAACATGTGCACAGATTTAAAAGGGAAAAGAAAATTGAATGTTTTCTATCTGGTGAAAATCATCTGGCCAGAGACTGTGAATTTAAAAATGCCAGAAATTGTGAATTTAAAAGGGATACCAGGCAAAAGTCCACTGGTGCACGTGTTCAGACTGAAAGAGCGACACCTGGTGGAAGAGGAAATCATAGCAACCACAGAAGTTTAATGCAGCCAGCAGAGGTCATGCTTTTAGAATCTGTGGTGATGATTATGAAAATAAGAGAGTATTTTAGTAGACTCTGGATCCTGTACACACACATGCAAATATAAGGACTTGCTTTGTGAACTTGATACTAACAATAGACCTGAAGTGTACCAAGCTAATAAGGAACCTCTTAATGTAGAGGGTGTTGGAACAGTGCCAATCAAACTCCTCACTACAACTGGATAAGTGATGGATGTTAAATTAAAGAACGTGGCTCTGATTCCTGAATCAGCTGATAATTTGATTTCAACCAAAAGACTTATGGAAAGTAATCATAAAGTATTGCTTAAGAGAAAGAAAGGAAGTAAGATTGTTGCTGAAATGTTTGGAATTGAATTTGGAGGAGGGAAATGGATTTCATTATCTTGTGGATGTTAGTGGAGACTCAGAAGTCGTTGATGCTGATGAGAGATAAGTTTATCAAACTGACAATGGCTCGTTATCGGAATTGCTTGTATGCATGGCATTTGAAGTTTGCACATCCTGGAATGCAGAGTGTTGAAAAGTTGTTAAAAGAATGTGGAATTTCTGCTGTAAGTTGTGACAAGGCAAAGGAGAGATGTGACACATGTCTCGAAGCAAAGGGAACTGCTCCAAAGTACACTGGCAAGTCCACTACTCACAATGAGAAGTTCCTAGAGACTATGTATAGTGATCTTGTTGGCCCATTAGCACCATCGTGTGGTGGGAACAAATACTTTGTGACTTTCACTGAAAGCAAAACAAAATATACTTTTGTGTCTGTGATGAAGGGCAAGGATGAGACGCTCAATAAATTCAAATGCTATGTGGCCACAATTAAAAACAAGTTTGGCTAAGCACCCCAAAGCTTACACACCGATGGGGGTGGAGAATATTGCAATGCAGAATTCAAAAGATTTCTAGAACTTGAATGGATTGAACACAAAGTGTCTATCCCACACTCGCCTCCACACAATGGCTCTTCTGAAAAGCTGAACAGAACAATCCAGGACATATGTAGGGCTATGCTAATACATTCTGGTCTACCAAATACCCTATGGGGTGAGGGTGTCAACACAGCAGTGTATTTACACAATAGAGTACCCTCAAAGGTAACTGGAACCACTTCATTTGAGCCCTGGTTTGGAAAGCAGCCTAGACTAAAGCACATCAGAGCTTTTGGTTCCAAAGGGTATGCTTACATACCAAAGGAGAAAAGGGGAAAACTTGACTCCAGAGCTGAAATTGGACTTGTAGTTGGGTATCCTGTTGGTGGAAAAGGATACAGGATATACAACCCCCAAAATCACACAGTTGACAAACACAATGTTGTATATATAGGTGAGAGCAATTTGACACATGCTTCCTGTGCAACTGATTCAAAGAGTTCTGAGACTGCCCCTGAAGAATTGGTTGCATGGTTACCTGTGGTAACCACTGGGGAACCAGTAGGTATACCTTCTGAAGAAACTACCAGAACAGAAGGGGAAGTGGGAACTGCACCAAAGGAGGCAGCAGAACCTGTAGCAGAACCCACAACCAGTGTGAGATGATCAGAAAGAAGCACTAAAGGGCAACCACCACAGAAATATGGATTTTGTGAAACTGTACAATCTGCAAAAGAACCTAAGAACTGGAAAGAAGTATGCAGCTTACCTGTGAGTGAAAGAGACAGATGGATTGAAGCAATGGAACAGGAAATACTATCCGTATATGAGAAAGAAGCATGGACTCTTACAAAGTTACCTCCAGACAGAAAGCCTGTTGGATGCAAATGGGTATTCAAAATCAAGCATAGAGATGATGGGACTGTAGAACTATACAAAGCACGCCTAGTAGCCAAAGGCTACAAGAATATGGGACTGACTACTTTGAAACTGTTGCTCCAGTTATCAATCAAGCAATGTTCAGAACACTTCTTAGTGTTGCAGCATCAAGAGACATGATTGTAGAGCATCTGGATATAAAGACTGCATTCCTCAATGAAGAACTATCTGAGGAAATATTTATGGAACAACCTGAGAGTTTCAAAGTCAAAGTACAAGAAAATTATGTTTACAGACTCAACAAAGGACTCTATGGTCTAAAACAAGGAGCAAAAGCTTGATATGATAAAATTACAGGACTATTGCAGAAGCAAGGCTTTGAGCAAGGGAAAGCTGAATTGCCTGTACACTAGAATTAAAAATGGACAATACCAGTATGTTCTTGTTGATAACTTGGTCATGTCTTGTCAAAACAGAGAGGATATTAAAGAAATAGCTGATGGACTGAACAAGGAAGTAGAAGTCAAACAGCTTGGAGATGTACAACACTACCTCAGAATACAAGTTGAAAGACTCGAGGACGGAACCTTTCTTCTATGCCAGAAATGAAAAAGTATGGACTTTATAGAATCTGTTGGTATGAAAAACTGCAAAGCGTCATCCATACAACTTGAACCTGCATATCTAAAGGAAAAGAATGGAACACCTCTCAGAGACATTGGAGAATACAGAGAAGCAGTTGGAAAACTTTTCTACTTTAGCAAAACCATGAGGCCTGACATCACAGCAGCAGTTGGCATCTTATGCATCACTTCTAAGATGAACCCAGAAGTGACAGAATTGCTCTAGGATTCACCAGAAACTCTGTGGTTTTAGATAGTTTCTGGTGAATCCTAGAATGTTGCACAAGGCAATGCTGTCACTTCTGTTTTGATTTGTTTTTATTCTTTTTTATTGCTTTCAAATAAACAGAAAAATAGGGGGGGAACTTTAAAAGAAAAAGAAAAAGATATCCATAAAGATAAAAAGTTAACAACAGTGGTGGCAGATCCACACGTAAGTTTCTGTAAACAGTTTCCAGATATCTAAAAATGTCCATGCACAATTGTCATCTATATGCCACGTGTTCAAGTATTGATAGGGTTCTAAAGTCCTCAATCCATTGATTTACTGAAGTGGGCTTTTGTCTTTCCAGTGTTGTAATACAAGTCTTTTAACTGTAGAAGAGCTTAGAGGGTCCATTTTTGTTGACCTTAGTTACCCTCCAAGTTTAAAAATACATAGACATCCTCAAAAATTGATGAACATTCTAATACAAAATGGATATGAGTAATAACTTTTTCCTAGAACAACCAAATGACTTTTAGGGTGAACCCAAAAGTGATGACACAGCATTGCTGCACTACTGATTTTCCCTAGGCTTAGGTGTGGGAGATCCAGGCTCAAATTCCTGCTCCTTGATGGATCTGGCAAGCTGCTGTTTTTCAGGATAATCTACTTCGCAGGGCTGTTGTGTAGCAAAAATACAGCTTTAAGCCCTTGGGAGAATGGGCTGGATGCAAATTCAGCACATAGGATCAGATCTAGTGCTTGGTACACTTCTTTCTCTTACACCATGAGTTAGACCCACAGAGAAACTGTCCTTTGTGTGATGTGCTGGGCCTTCCTGTATTTATGGTCACTAGGGGACACCTATGGAAGTCCATGCAGTAATGATTCCAAATAGGGTTGCCAACTTCCAGGTGGTGCCTGGACATCTCCCAGAATTACAATTGATCCAGACTTCAGAGATCAGTTCCCCTAGAGATAGGGGGTCTGCAAAACAAAAATGTAAATCACAATGGGGGGTCCCCAGGTTGGTAAAGGCTAGGTCCACTGGTATAGAAATTTGAAATCTCCAGGTATCTACAGCACTGCCACCATAGAATCCCAGCTAACTTGTAGGAAACACTGAAAGAATTTTGGGATGCCTTACAGGGAAAAAAAGACAAGACTCTGGCTTTAGTATCAATCGTGTCTGGAACTTAGAGTCTGTGCACATATTTTTTTATCCACTGATTTCCCACCCCTCTTTGCAAAATAGGCCAGGTTTGTATTTTAAGTAGTACTTGGGATGGTTTATTAGTGGGTCTCTGGGTCTGTTTTATAATTGTATTTTTTCCTTTCTTTGGTCTGCTGGTATTTCCCCTCCCCGCTCTGGGCAGAAGCCAGAGGGCTGAAGGCACAACAGTTCACCCCCACTCCCTTTCCATTGACCAAAGCGAGATACATGATATCTTTCCTCATTTGGGGTTGGTGGGAGAACATGGGATTACATACCATTTGCAGGGTATAAACATTTTATGTGAAGTAACGGGTAACTTCATGTCAACAAATGGCTGCATTCTTTCACAGTTCAAGTGGCAAATTGAGCTGCTGTTGGTTGGAGAAGTGGCATTCTTGTTGAGAAAATAATTTCTTCTAAGAGACCTGCACAACAATTGGCTTTTCTCCCCCTTTCAGGGTCACAAAGGTCGCCCTGGAGCCCTTGGGGAGCCTGGCAGGCAAGGCAAGCCGGTGAGTACATATATGCTCTAACCCCATCTTATCCCTTACTGGATCTTGCAAAGGGGTGCTACCTGTGAAGGGCCTTTTCAGACATTACAAGGGAGTAAATCTGGGTTTGCCACTGGAGGTACACTTGACGGGACTGCAGCCAGTCCTGGCTTCCTCAAAAGTTGGTGTAGATGACATTCATATTTGGAGAAGGCTGTTTCTGCTTGTTCACCCTTTACACTTTCACACCCTTGGGTGTAATCCTAACAATATAATGTGTGGATGAGCCCATAGCTGAGTTCTGAGAAGTTCTGTGTTCTTATCAGGAACATCCTTTGCATGTTTTAAGGGTAGATTATGGAAATGGTAGCAGCTGAGAGAGTGTGAGTATACAGGTCTAAGCCCCTCACGCCAGTCCAGGGATGAGAGGTAATCCTGTACTTTTACAGTACATTAAACAACAACCCACGAGATGGTCTATACCCTCTCTGGTTTCAGAACAATATGCCACCAGAACCTCTACATTAGTTCCCCCCCAACCTGAGATTAGAGGTTCAAACTCTCAGTTGGTATCTGGAACTTAACACATTAGCAACTCACTCAGAGCTGCACACTTTACGCTTAATGGTAGCTTGTGGTCAGCTTAGGCACAGGAGTTTAGACTTGGAACTCAGGTACAACATCAGAGACCATTTAGAAACAAGAATATTTTTTTTTATTCAGTATAGATCTTAACACAGACTACCAGAGTTTACCAAAATAACAAGCCTAAGGCGATTTGCCTTAACTACATAGTAAAAGATACATATTTAGCAAGTTCAGGAATATCCAACCATCCAAGGGATTTTGAAGGCAAAATCCATCTTTGCTCGACCATGTGGTCCAATTCACAAAGCGAGTCCTTTGTCCCTCAAGGGCTGCATTTCAGGTGCAATAAAACAAGTAGAGACAGCAGGAGCAGAGAGCAAGCACACGGCAGCTCTCTCATTGGGATCAAACAATTATAGCCCAATTCCAGTCATGATCAGCTGTGGCCATGCAGCCAATCACGAGTGGACATAGGTGTGTCCAATTGTTGGTTGCCATAGCTGCAACACAGGAATGGCTAGAAGTTTGGAGACTCCTCCTGCAGTCAGGTGACCCAGCTTCTAGCTACTTCATTTAGTACGTGACTTGCTGCAGGCGAGGCAGGGGCCATCAGGTCTGCCTCTTCCCTTAGAGGTGTGAAAGAATGTGTGGTTATATGGCATGGTTATAAAGTTTCTCTGGCCAAATGGACAGGCCATTTGGCTTCAACAGGAAACAAGACACAGCATGTTATCAGAAAGACATTACAGGAGAAGGCATGTGAATATAGAAGCAGAAAGCAAAATTTCTACACAGTGAGATAGAGAGAGGAAAGGCACAAAAGTTGTAGAAGACTTTGAAAAATAGTATAGGGCAAGACTTGACAAATCTCAGGTGCCAGGGGGCCACGGCACCTAGAAATGTCATTGTGAAGCCATTTAATGTAGGTGCCTCTTGTTGATTCTCAGTAGAAATACAGAGCTTACTTAGGGGAGTTGTGATGACAAACAACACTCCCTGTATTTATATGCTACAATACTTTTGTTATAGCTTTAAAAAATGACAAGAAACTGTGTAGAGGTTAGGATTAGGTTTTATGGTAGAAACAATAAGAAAGTATGGTCGTCAAAAATGTACAAACTGAAAAATAAGTCAGGCTCCTAAATTTTTGGGGTAGCTCATAAAGCTGAAGAAAATGTGTCAAGGCCTGGCATAGCAAAGCAAGAGACAAGGAGAAAAAGAGAGACCCACATGACCTAAAGATGGTAGGGGAGATCTAGGACATTTGGTGGAAAATAAAGTCCCGCCCCCCACCCCGCCCCATGAGTGGTTCAGATGGGATCCCTTTCTACATACTGCAGGTCCCAGGTTCAATTAATGCTGATCCAATTAAAAAAGATCAGTTAGCTGAATATTTAGAAAAAGTGTCTCTGCTTGAGTCCCTGACAGTCAGAACACAGAACACTCAGCTGCACGGACTGATGGATTGCCTTAGTATAGTACAGCTTTTGTTGAGAGCCTGTAGCTCAGTGGATATTATGTGAAGATCCCAGATTCAATCTCTGGCATCTGCACTTAAAAGATCTCAGGTGGCTGATATTGAGAAAGACCCTTTTCTTTTTCAAACTCCAAAAAGCTGCAGTATGAAACAGGGGTAGGAGGTTCTTATGTTACTGAAGAAGAGATTGGATTTATACCCCACCCTTCACTTGGAGTCTCAGAGCGGCTTACAAACTCCTTTCCCTTCCCCTCCCTACAATAGACACCCCGTGAGGTAGGCAGGGCTGAGAGAGCTCTTTCCAGAACTGTCCTTGAGAGAACAGCTCTGACAGAACTATGACTTGCCCAAGGTCATCCAGCAGCTGCAAGTGGAGGAGTCACCCGGTTTCCCCAGATTAGAGTCCACGCACTTAACCACTATACTGATAGGGTATAATGTAGATTTTCTTGATTCTATTGTTCCACTACATAATCAAAGCTCTAATTCAAAAATCTTTGTCCAGTCTTTCAAATCCAGTTTGTTAACTGTCTTCTTTTTAAATTTGACCAGGGCCCAAAGGGAGATGTTGGCTTATCTGGAGAACAAGGAATACCTGGCCCTCCCGTAACGTATTTATTTATTCTTATTTCTTAATTTTACTCTTTCTGTTCTAGGCTGTCTCTGAATCCCCTGTCCCAGGATCTGACACTCACTTCTTATCACCTGCAGTCAAATCCCTTTAACCCTTCTCTTGAGTTGAAAATATTGGGACAACAGGAGGGTGACAGACTCTGATTAAACATTTTGTCTTTCAGCATGATCAGTGAAATTGCACTGTATTCATGTATTTATTCAAACATTTATACCCCACCTTTTCTCGAGGTTCACGGTGTCTTACAATAATAGTTAAAAGAATTCTAGTTAAAAACAGAATAAAATAAACCACAAATCCCCAAATCTCTCCCTCCCTGCCTGCCATTCAAAAGCCCTGGCAAAAAACAAGCCTTGCAGTGCCCCCTCCTGAAGATGTAGAGAGATGATCCATTGGACTTTTCTCATTCTTTCACATCCCAGCCCCTAAGGGAAATGATCACTTAAGGCGAAATAAGCTAAGCAGAGATAGCCAGTGAAGTGGTGGAGGAAAGACATAAAATGACTCTACCTTTCCCTCCAGCTTTCTCTGCTTAAGTCCAGGGGCAGTTTCAGAATTCTTAACAATCAGAGCTTGGCTTAACATGTGGCTAACTTTCACATGATGAATGTAGGCTGTAAGTGATCAGAGGACCTCTGAAGGTGACATTTAGCAACATGGAGTTGGGGGGTGGGGAGAATGTGGGGCTTTTAACCAATCCACACCAGCTTGTCGCATTCCCACCAAGACTTTCTTCTTTCAGTCTCTACAAAGAGTGCATTCCCAAGGGGAATTAATTAATTAATTCCGCTTTGATGATAAGAATTAATTAACAGGCAGGAATTTAATTTTTTCCCCCTTAAGCTGGTGGCAATTTTTCTTTGCCTGAATGACTGCTCTGTTTTTTTGAGCTAATGTTATTAAATGGATGTCCTGAATGGGGTCGTAGGAAAGAAATACTAGCAAGAGATGATCAGTGAGTTGGACAAGGGGGAAAAAAGCTGGTGACTAATCTTTTTTTGAGGTAATGATTTTCTGCACTTCACACATGGATGGTATTCAAGGTGACAGATGGGGGGAAGTGGAGGCTTTTGAACGGCTGTAGCTGCAAGATATGACTTCAACCAGCTGCAAGATAATTAATCTAGGACTTGGTTTGCTTTTCTTTCCCAGGGTCCTCAAGGTCTCCGAGGATACCCCGGAATGGCAGGGCCTAAAGGAGAAATGGTAGGTGCACTAGAAAGACGGGGAAATGTTAACGTGTTGATAATGTCATCATAATGCATGTGGACCTGCCTATCACTTGAGGTCATTATCCAGAGGCCTTTCTCCATGGCACTCATGGGCTATACCAGAAAATGGGCTTGTGCTTGCTCTCCGAAGGATATGTGCCTGGTGCTGTCTTTGTCGTCTTTTAGGCACTAGGCAAAGCCTGTCTTGCCTTCTGTTTTTGTGCTTTGGCTTTAATTGTTCCTGGCGTAGAGGCTTTTATGGTTTGGGGTGTTTATTGCTGCCATTTCACACCACTTTTGAAAAATTAATCTGGGCTGCGGTCACACGGAGTGTTAGGCACGCTAGAGAGATGGAAGATAGGCAGATTTTCCGGGCACGATCTCACTGCCACATCTGGGAAGCGTAGAGCTCCCGTGGTGAACCTGAGGCTTCACTCCGAAGATGCGCTGTAAAAAACTAGTACCTCCGAGGTACTAGTTTCCGGAAACCGCGGGGCATGGGCGGGCGTCTGATTGCGTTTCCGGTGGTAGTTCCGGCGCCCGCCCATGTCCCCTCGCAAAAAGTTCCCCCCCCCCAAGTCTCCACGGATGCACACAAGCACCCAACGGAGTATGCGCACACTTTGGTTTTAAAAAAACCCCACAACCCCGTTTGCCCCACGGCCCCGCTTCATTGCAGCGCCGCAGGATTGTCCTGTGATTGGCACCTCCCCCCTAACCACGGAACCTCCACGGGACATCTGTTTGCGCAACTGCGCGTTATTTTGCCCGGGGCAAACAGCCATGCTTCCCCCCCGCATTTTCCGGCCCGTATGACCGGGGCCATGGTTTAACAAGCTAGAAGGGGGAGAACAATGTGGAAATCAATCCCCAGTATCCATCCCCAGTATCTCCCCCTCCAAGATTCTATAAGTTCTCAGGGCCTTGAGTAGGCATATTTCCCTCCTTCCATTTTTGCGTCTGTCCTGTGTTCCAGCATTCTGTGTTTCCTGGATCATACTTAGTCCTTAGCAGGCATTGGGGGGTTTGTTTTCTCTTTTTCTTTTGGTTAATTTACAGAGTCATATTCTTTTTTTCCCTGTAAACCCGAGAAGATCCCTGAATGTGTAGAGACTCTGACTTTGTAGGTGCCAGGATTGCTGCTTTTGTGATTGGTGGGGGGGAGTCACTTGGCTCTTAGGTATGGTGGTTATCTTGCTTTATGCTGTGTGTGCTTTTGTCATGGCCCATTAATACAGTCTAATGAGCCGTGGGGAAAAAAAAGAGCTCCTTGGGCTGGTGGAAGGCTTCATATTTTGCTGAGCAGAGTGGTTGGATTAAGGCTGCTAGCTTCCAAGTGGGGCCTAGATTTCTCCCAGGATTCCAACTGATCTCTGGACTCCAGAGATCCGTTCCCCCGAAGGAAGAAGGGGTCTAAAATCCTCCCTGTCAAAAAAGACACCCAACTAGAAGTTGACATGTTTTTTTCTCCTTCTTGTCCCATCTACGGTGTTATTGAGAATGGTGCTATCAGTATCATAGGCTGGCTTCCCGGTTTTGTGTTCATTTGGGGCCCCTTTGGCTGAGGAAGCGTTTTGCTTCGTGTCTTGTGTTGCACCAGGCACAGTGCCACAACAATACAGTGGTGTGACGAATTATCTAATTTGTATCCAAATAAAGGTGGATGAAATTATTATGAAGTAAGCAACAAGTGCTCTTGGAATACATTTTGATAACTGTATCTCAAAGCAAAGTTATAAGGCTAAACTTGGCCCTTGTTCACAATTAGAAAGACCAGTACATCTGACTATTTCTTCAGTTACACTAATGAGCTGTCAGATTTCAAGGCAGTCCTGTACTTTTTCCTGACCGGCTGCTGAACCCTACAGAGGTTATGAAAGCTACATAAGAGTACACATAGGTAACACTATGATTAAATCCATTGGTATGCAACAGGGGTGGAAGTGAAAGTGCAGGTGGGAGCAATTGAAATTGTGGAAGGGAATGTAGTCATTTTGCCACAGTGGCATGCTCCACGGGACATTTCTCTCTTTATGCTGTGTTTTTGTAGGGCCCCCGAGGTTATAAGGGAATGATCGGAACCATTGGAGCGGCAGGACCTCCGGTAACTCTCTTTTTCTTTATGTTAACTTGGTTTAGCTCTGGGGGGGGGGACGGTTCACCCCCCAGGTGGCTGCTTCAGGCCACAAATCAGCAAAGGCTGGCATGTGGAAGGAGGCAACAGGCATGGCCTGCACTCATCATTGACCTGTAGCACTACTACCTGCATCCAAATCAGGCCACAGAGCCTGCCTTGGAGCAAGCAGGAGGTGGCACAGGAGGAAGGAATTTGGGAAGGGAAAATTTCAGAATCCTGGTTAAATCAGTTCTCAACACCACTCACTTTGAAGAAAGTTTAGTTTATTGAGACGTTGAAGAATACCATACTGAACACAAGCTTTGTTAGGACTGAAGGTGAAAGCACGGGGATTGCAGATATATTGTGTTCAAGCAGAGGCACTAAAGATCAAGACCCAATCACCCCATGGCATTTGCCCACCAGAAACAACTACCCCCCCACTTGAATCTGTCTTCAATGATAGTGTTTCAGTGTAGAGAACCCAGCACCTGAGTAACCCTCCAGAGCACGTGGCCCCTTTCACCCTGGGAAATGTTTTGGGTGACAGCTCACAGACATGGGCACTCAGTTGTGGTGTTGCATGTTCACACTAATGTCACATGCCAAATATAAAAATCATTTTGAGCATCTCTCGTGCAAGCGCAACTGGAGATAGAAGCTTTTCCCATCTCTTTCTTGTTCTCTGAGTCAGACTGCGGGGACATTTGAACCCTCGGTGCTGGATTCTTTACTCTCTGGAAATGATTCTCTGAAAGGCTTGAAGGGGTTCTGTCTCGTTTTCTATTTAACCATAATATTTTTCCATCTAGGGTGAAGAAGGCCCAAGGGGACCCCCAGGGCAGGCTGGTGATAAGGGAGATCTTGTAAGTAAAAAATGCTTTATGGAATCATTTAAGAAAGCTCCAAGAGGGGAGCAGCTCCTTGCTGTTGGAACCCTCTTAACTGTATTTATTCGTTTTAATTCTGTTTGTAACCCCAGTCATTCCAAGGGCTCAGAAAAGTGGGTAATGTCAAATTCATACTGCTTACATTGCTTAAACCTTCTTTTGCCTGGTCCTTGGCCCTCTCAATAGCCCAATAATATCTGCTTCCAGAAGACACCTCAATTTGAGTACTGGAGGAGGAGATTCCAGAGTCGAAGGCTTGCCTGCAGGCCTTTGTGGATCCTGATTTGGTACTATTTAGAAGGTATTCCTGGCCAACCTTAAAGGGGTGGAGCATCTGCTTGGTGCACAGGTAATCCCAGGTTCAATCCCCAGCATCTCCAGTCGAGGATCAAGTAGGTGATGTGAAAGACCTCCACCTGAGACCCTGGAAAGCCATTGGCAGTTTGAGTAGACAGTACGGAACTTGATGGACCAATGGTCTGATTCAGTTCAAAGCAGCTTCTTGTGTTCATGATCAGGAGTGAGACCAACTGTTGTGAGCTGTTATAATTCAGTTCCCATGTCCTTACTTCAAGTGTCGCTTCTCCCGTGTGAGCCACAAACCAGCGATTCTTTCTTTCTTTTTGCATTATCTGTTCTGTGTACCAGGTCATTCCCATAAATGTGTTTCTTCCAGTCAAATGTATGCATTTGTGTGTGTCTTGATTACGCATCACCAGTGAAAAAAGACACATGTGGCAAAATGCTGTAAAATAAGCAAAACAATACTTAAGAGCAAGAATGAAAATGAAGCAGGCCAAATGCAACAATTACAGCACCCTGTGGAATGAGAAAGAAAATAAAAATGTCCAGACTGGCTGATCCCAAGTCAAGCTAGAATTCGAAAAAGGTTTACCATGCAGTTCTATACAGAGTTACATCCTTTGGACAGGGGCCATGACAGTGGTAGAGCATCTCCTTGGCATGCAGAAGGCCCCTTATTCAATCCCTGGCATCTCCAGTGACAGGATATGGCAGTAAGTGATGTGGAAGACCTCTGCCTGAGACCCTGGAGAGCCATCGCCAGTCTGAGTAGACAATATTGACCTTGATGGACCAAGGATCTGGTTCAAGATAAGGCAGATTTATGTGTTCTACGCCCATTCCTCAAACTCAATGGGCTTAGAAGGGTGTAATTCTATTTAAGATGCACTGTTATCTATGCTGGACATGGCCCCCTTCAAGCTTTATAGCTCATCATCAGCACCTTTCATTGAACCCAGGACTAGTGCACCAGCAGTGGCGCACTTGTAGCATGCACTCTTGGCACCCATTCCTGTCTCAAGGAAGGTTCCAGCTGAAACATCCCAGCAGTGATCAAAGGCAGATTTCTGTCAAGGGCATGGTGTTAGATACGATCCTGCCAGTGTTTAGGGGTCTCTGCTGAGAAGTCCTTGTCACATGTGCCTTTTGCGTGTGGAAGGCTTGCAGGCCACCGCAGGCTTGTTCATTTTTTTGGCTTCCTGCCTGGGATGGCAAGCGAGTGAGGGTTGTATGTTCCTGGCAGTTGTGTTCAGCTTGGTGTCTCATGAGTCGTGCAGGTCTGAGATGTGTAGCTTTCCTTGCATGCACTTTTCCTTTAATGCTTGACTCATTTGACCTAAGGTCTCAGGTCAGGCCACATTAAATTATTTTTATTAATTAATTAATTTTTATTATTATTGTGTGTGTGTGTGTATTTAAAATGTGTCTCAGAGCCATGGGGAGTATGGAAGTTCACTTAAAACTAGGTCTCACAGGGACTAACAACTTGGCCCTTGAGTTAGCTACTCAGGCTTCATGTTTCTGTCTGGTCTTCTCCAGCTGTGTTGGCAACTGTCCTCTCTGGCCCTTTCCCTGCATTGTGGGTGTCTTTAAAGAACACTGTTCCCTCTCCCTTAATTTCATTAGAGCCAGCAGCAGTGCCCTCTGCTGTGCCCACTACCATGTCTAGCCTCCTTGTTAACTTGTTCATTGTCAAAGCCAAGGCATATTTTGATTCGGATGCCCTCTGCTGTGGGCAAGGGAGGGGAGAGCTGTTGTCTTGAAACACATTATGAATGAAGCTTTGGAGGTTTATATGCTTGCATCCAGGGCTTTTTATTAAAAAAAAAAAAGAGTTGCCAGAACTCTCAAGAGGGAAATGAGGTTTCCAATCTCTATATTGAAAACTCATGAACTTTTAAACATTGTTCAAAGTATTTTGTTGAAGAGGTTCTGGAACTCTGTTCTGGTGTGTTCCCCCAGAAAAAAAAGCCCTGCTTGTGTCTCTTCCCCCTCCCTCGAGTGGAAGGAAGCCAAAAAACCCAAAAAGGGGGGGGGGGGGGAGTCGGGGTCAAGAGTATTTGGATCAGCTTCGGAAGTGACATTCATAATGCCTTTGATTTCTTGGTTGGATGTTTCCAAGCATTCTTTTATACTGAAGAGCACAGTGGGTTCATTTAGCTGCGGTATTCTGGCGGGATTGCCAGTTTGGTCGAGAGGTTTGTACATTTTCTCACCTTCCATCCCAGATCAGAACATGTGAACACACATGAACACATGATCTGGCCTTTTGTCCATTAAGGTCAGTATTGTCTACTCTGGCTGGCAGCGGCTCTCCAGAGTCTCGGGCAGAGGTCTTTTGTATCACCTAGTGCCAGATCCTTTAAACGGAGATGCCAGGGATTGAACCTGGGACCTTCTGCATGCCAAGCAGGTCATCTGCCATTGAGCCACAGCTCCTCTAGCCTATGGATGGCCTGGCTGGGTCAAACCAAGCCCCCTTTGGTCTTGCACGCTGTTTCCAATTGTGCCAGCCAGACACTTCTGGAAGCTTAAGAGCAGGACCTGAAGGTAACTGCTTTCCTGTGTTTCATGCCCCTAGCTTCTGTCATTCAGAGGTATACTGCCTGTGAAAATGGAGGCTCCCTGTTAGCTATCATGACTTGTAGCTGTTAATGATGTCTTAGGTGCCCTGCTGGGTCATTCCACTGGCCCATCTAGTCCAGCATCCTGTTTTACACAGTAGCCAACTATGTGCCCCGTGGGGCCAACAAACTGGGCAGAGAGGCCAATGCCTGGCGGGTCCTTATAGCTCTGTGATTCAGACATATGGAGCCTCTGTGTAGGGCAGTTTCATTTTGTTGCCTGAGATAGTAGCCACTGATGGACCATCTATGACAGTGGCCACTGGTAGCATATCAAATCTTGAGAGACCAGCCTTCAATTTCTGTACAATTTGAACTCTGTAGACCCCACTGGAGACTGATGGAGCCCTCCCCTCCCTGCCTCTGCCAGTCAAGAGCCATCCATCCAATTAAATCTATTTTTGAGTTTTAGGGAGATGAGAGTACAGACCGTGTAGAAACCACAGCCATGTGCTGTGCTGGTTCTTATGCAGTTCTTACATTTGTTCCTTTCTAGGGTGCTCGTGGCATCAGAGGCCCCCAGGGAGGAATGGGACCCAAAGGAGGAAATGTAAGTTTGACCTCTTTCTGAGTTCCATTTCACAGCTCTGCAGGATTCTGGGAGAAACATGTCAAGGGCGTTTGCCTAGTTTCCTGCTTAAGGAAACTGCCAAACTTGCTGAAACATGGTGAACACCAATGCTCCATCTAACTTGTGGAGTCCTGTGAGCAAAAATTCTACTTTTTGAGCTACTGGCATTAAAGTTGTGATGAGCGATTTGGCTACTGCATAAATTAATTTGCTCTGGAGCCATCTTTCCTGAACCTAGACAAAAATGTGTGAGCCGTAGGCTAAAAAACTGTGAGCTAGCTCCCACTAACTCAGCTTAGAGGGAACATTGTTAACACCCAAAAACATGGTTTATCTTCCTCCTCCTTTTGTAGGGTCTTCCTGGGATTGATGGCAAAGATGGCACTCCAGGTATCCCTGGGGTGAAGGTAAGAAGACATGTGCTTGAAGTACAAAAGGAACGAGTATTTTAAAAAATGTTCTTGCCATTTTGGTCCATGGCATCATTCAGATTTGTTTCTTGCCCAAACTTATGCTTCCACCCCTACCCCTCATCTCTTTCACATAACCAAGGATCTCTAACCACCATCTGACTATGTAGTGAACAAAAGAACCATAATGGGTGCATTCAGACGTGCCGTTTGATCTGGTGTCATGACAGTTCAGCAACGGATTTTATATACACAATCACACAGTCAACATCTGCCTCCCGTCCCCAGCTGTTGGTTTCCGGCTCAAAACTGCTTTAACCTGGATTATTTTGTTACCAGGTCTCAAAGTGGTGTTTTCTCAGCTCTCCCGTTTAAAGACGCATTTTCCCCCTGTGTGATCGCTCCTCCATTGTCAAGCCACATCCGGTTTAAACCCCCTCCCCGCTCAAAAGCTGCCCGAGGCTTCCGCTTTTCGCCTACCTTTTTTTTTAGCGTCGGCGGTGCGCACATAGCCGGAGCTCCGCTACCATGTTTAGAAAACCAACATTTAAACAGTCACTTGTTTTAGCGTTTAGAGGAGTTTGAGATCTCACGGAGGCCATTTTCGGGTCAAACGTTTAAAGGGATGTCTTTTGTTGGAGGGGTTGGATTGATTTGCCCTGGTAGTTCTGCACATGTGCCATGGTAGTTCCCCCCCCCTTTCTACAGATGAGCGCCTATGCACATGCGCAAACTGAGGAGAGAGGAAAACCCGCCGACACACGCTCCCGCGCATTGGTAGTGTGGATGCCGGGAAGTGACTAACTGCGCGGTGAGGTGGGATAAGGGAGGTGTGATCGCAATTATCCAGATAAAATATAATCCGGTTAGAACCAGTGAAGTTTAACCTACTCTCAGCACGCCATCTGACCGCACCCAATAAGGAGCAAACTTCATGGGGGACCAAAGTTGGAGGGAGTGGGGAGAGGATGAAAAGTCCCAAAGGCACAATTTTGAAAAAGTAATGCAATTTTATTGTAACAGAAACCAGAATTTCCATTTCATTAAAAGAGAAGAGCAGCCTGAATAGCCCAGAGCAGCCCAATCTTGTCAGAGCTTAGCCACTAAGCAGGGTCAGCCCTGGTTAGGTCATGGATGGGAGACCACCAAGGAAGGTGAGGGTTGCTACGCAAAGGAGGGCCATGGCAAACCACCTCTGCTCATCCATTGCCCATGAGGGGTCGCCATGAGTCAGTTGCAAATGGACGGGACTTAATTATATGATATTATTATTAAAAGATAAAAAGCAGAAGACTCCTAAAATGGGAAGCAGCATATTTAAAAAAAAAAATCAAAGCATTTCAGAAGTTTTCCTTCAACTGTCTGGCTAGTGATTCAGGCTGATGGGGGTTGCTCAGAACTTACTTGTTTGCAAAATTCTCGGAACAAAGAAACAAAGTTGCCCCAGGTTCTGGCAAGAAAATAAAGAGCTGCGCCAGTCACAGGAAATTTAAAAAAGCCAATGGTGCAGAATCTGGTAAAAATATACTTGCTTACTCAATTAAATTCCCAAAAACTTCCCTCTACACAATACACCAACAGGCTTCATCGTGGGAATCTGTTCATCTTGTAATGGTTCTTTAAAAAGAATAAAAGATCAGTAGGGTGGATCCTATGGCATTATATCCCACTGAGGTCCCTTCCTTCTCCAGGCTACACACCCAAATCTCCAGGCATTTCCCTACCTGGAGTTGGCAACCCTAAGCAACAGCCTCCCTTTTGGTTGTTAGTAAGACAGAGGGTGATTTCCCACAAGTGCTGCTCTGCGCTCACTCTTCTCTTTGGCCCGATGATACGTGTCAATTTCACATAAGCTGCTGCGCGGCCGCATTTTGCCCCGCAGCTTCGTGCGATTTTCCCCGCGTCTACTCAATCCTATTTTTTGAGGATTGAGTAGACGCGGGGAAAATCGCACGAAGCTGCGGGGCAAAATGCAGCCGCGCAGCAGCTTGTGTGAAATTGACACGTACCATCGGGGCAAAAGGGAGGAGTGAGCGCGGAGCAGCGCTTGTGGGAAATCACCCTGTGTTTGTGTCATAATTTGCTGTCTTCCAGTAATGGCTTTCCTTGTTTCGACTTGCAGGGGAGCACCGGGCAGCCGGGCCTTCCCGGGCCACCCGGCCACCGAGGATTAGCTGTAAGTATTATATCCTTTCCCATCAAAGCCAATCACGAAGTTGAATTTGCTACTTTCCCTGTTTCCAAACCCAGCCCAGTTGATCGCTCCTTGAGTGGAAAACGCTCTACCATGTTTATCATGAGCCAGGAGAAGAATTACCACTGTGTGGTTTAAGTGTCAGACAAAGTCCAGGGAGTCCTGAGTTCAAATCCACACTTGCCATGAAGATCAAAGGGTGACCTTGGGCCTGTCAGACTTTCAGTCTAAATCTACCTCTCAGGATAAAATGGAGGACAAGGAAACGGGCCTACAAGGCTCTGAACTCCTTCAAGGAAGGGTGGGATGAAAATGTAACCGGTAGAATAAAACACCACACAGAACTCAGCCAAGTGGTCCCCCTCTGCTCAGCATCCCTGCTACCAGCTATTAAGTGGAGGTAAAGTGTCATCGTCCTTCCATGAGAAGAAAGATTCATTCCAAGTCTGTGTCTTGCGAAAAGCCCTTCCCAAACCAGAACAGAAATAGATGCCTTCTACACAACCAATGCATTGGGGGTTTTCTTGTTTCCCTTTAGGGTTTGCCAGGCACACCGGGAACCAAAGGTGGCCCAGGGCAGAAGGTAAACCAGATTTTGAGTGTAAATATTCTGTTTCTTTTTGCCTGTAAAACAGAGAGGCTGGCCACCACAGGTAGGGAATGGTTAAATGCACTGAATTCTGTCCCTCTCTCTCCCCATTCACAGGGTGAACTAGGAGGGCGTGGTCTGCCAGGTTCCTCTGGGCTACCTGGGAAAATTGTAAGTGGATCCTTCCCTTTATTGCATTGTGTTTTAACTGGCACAGTCCTTTCTTGGAAGTTACATTACAACCTCTGGGTGGAGCATGGCTGTGTCTTGACTTCATACGTATGCAAGCCAGGCATGCCTGGTAGGCTTTCTCCCGCTGGGCCCTTCCACCTATCCCTGGCTCTGGGCTGGTCGGTGAAACAGTGGGGAGGTGGACATGAAGTTGCACACCTTGCGGCCGTCACGTCCAGGCAAAACCCGAGACATGACAACAGCACAGCAAACTAGATGTGACATGGATTCATTGTGTGATGTCACGTCCGGCACTTACTCCGCTCTCTGAAGCGCACACCTAATTCAGACAGGATCATCGCCTGGCACCCCTAATTCAGACAGGATCAGTGTAATAGCACACCTTGCTTCCAAAACCAGCACTGGTCAGGCTGTTGTAAAGGAAATGTATAGTTATACAGCAGGGGTGAGGTGCATTGGGACATTAGGTAAAGGTAAAGGTTCCCTTGCTCGAAAGCCAGTTGAATCCGACTCTAGGGTTGCGGTGCTCATCCCCGTTTCAAAGCCGAAGAGCCAGCGCTGTCCGAAGACGTTTCCGTGGTCATGTGGCCGGCATGACTAAACACCAAGGCGCACGGAACGCTGTTACCTTCCCACCTAAGTGGTACCTATTTATCTACTTGTAGTTTCTTGCTTTCGAACTGCTAGGTTGGCAGGAGCTGGAACTAGAGACAGGAGCTCACTCCGTCATGCAGCAACCCAGGTCTCGAACTGCTGAACTACTGACCTTCCACAGCCTGCAGTTCAGCGTCTTAACCACTTATTGGGACATTAAAACAGCCCAATTTGAGTGAGCTCTAACCGCTTCCTTCACTGGAAGCTGCTCATCTGGAACTTTTAACCAGGCAGGCTGTCCCCACTGTCTGCCCTTGAATGTGAATTCTTGTTGCTCCCTTACCCTGAGTGGTCTCCTCTGGTTTACAGCAGATCTCTGGACACAAATTACAAAAAGTGTTAGGGGGTGAGTGAGAATCACTCTTAATGCTGCAGATTCCTTTCTGGGCCTGCAGGAGGCAGAATTGCACTATGAAATCCTAGAGTCACTAACCACAAATTGTCCCATGGCACCTCAAAGAATAAACACATTTGATGAATTTCACACCATAATCACCTCCTGTACCACAGAGCTCTGTGTTGTTTTGGCTACTACAGACTGACAAAGCTACTTTAAAAAAAATCCGCCTTATAGTAAGATCTCTGCATTCCCCCCCATAGGGTGAGCCTGGACCGCGCGGGGAAGTGGGCCCTCAGGGGGTTCCCGGTGTGAAGGTAGGTCCTGAATAATGTCCTCTAAGGCAGGGATAGTTTTGAGTTCTTAGGGAGGGGGGCATTTTCTTTAACAAAAAAATGGTATGTGCAGGATGGAAGGGTAAATTTAGTTTACTCATTAAATTGTACAAATAATTCCAGTGGTTTTTGTAAAGGCTTTTGAGGGTGAGCTGCTTTCTTCCTGGGCAAAGTTTTTGTGACCCATTCAGGGCCTGGGACGTGTATGTGGTCCTGTCCCAAACAGGACTGCCAGATAGAGAAATCCATGGGAGTGGTGCCTGGGGAAGGTGGAGTTTGGGCAAGAGAGGATGCTCTGTGGGGATGTGAAGCCACAGAGTCCTTTCTTCAAAGCTGCCATTTCCTCCAGGGGAACTAATCTCTTTAGCCTGGAGATGAGTTGAATTTCTGTGAGAACTTCAGGCCCCACCTGGAGGTTGACAACCCTAGGTTCCTCAGCAGCATGGCCATTAGAGGCCATTGATGTAGATGACCCAGGAAGAGCTGGACATTCTCTATTTATTTATTGACCTTCGTACCCTTCCTTTTCTCAGGGAGATCGTGGTGAGAGGGGCCTGGTGGGTACTCCAGGGCCACAGGGGAAAGTGGTGAGTATGTATGAGTCTGGAGTTCTTTCATCCAGTGGGACCGTTATTCCTTTTCCATCCTTCCCTGAGATATCCATTTATTATTCTGCAGTTTCTCCATGTGTTGTTCTGCCTTTTCTGTACCTTCCTTCTCCTTACCGTTTACCCAGTTGACTGACTCCTAAAACTGGAGCTTTGCCACATGCAGTTAGACCTCCAGCATCCAGATGCTGGGGAGAACCTTGGTCCTCTGAATATAACTGAGTCTGCAAGCCTTTCTTCCTGAGGCCCTGTGTTCACCAAAGTTCTGATATCTGAGGCTTACTTTTTCAGAATTAAAATGGGAGGAATAATGTTTACCTTTTAAAAGTTTTAAGGGCAAGAACTAATGGCATGAGGAGGAACTGGCCTTCTGTGTCTCTGCTTGATTCCTGAGTGAGCCTTCAGCTTGGTAGGTAGCAAGGATTCATGCAGAGATGCAACAGGTAGCCTCCTCCGAAGGACAGTAATTCTGCTGCACCCTTGCATGGAGAGTGAATAAATGACTCAGTTGTATTTCCAGAGTTACCAGAATTACATTCCCCTTGCTGAGGCCACTGGGAAGGAGCCAGAGCCAGAGATGGGGGTCATGCAGAGCAGGTTAGGCTGTCTGCTCTGGGAGTGGACTGGCTCTTTCACTTGCTGGGAAAGTTCTTGGTGGGCCGTTTTCAGCCAGGAGCAAGCTAGGCCAGGGGGCACCTGCAGTGCGACCACGCCTTCGGGTTAACTGGGCTCTGCTTGCTCCAGGGCTGTGTTAACATCCCAATCTGCTCTGGCCTCCTCTGCTATTATTCTTTAGGATTTGTGTTGTGCTTTCACATTCCCAAAGCACACTGGCTTTCAATGTGCTTACAGCAGCCCTGTAAGGTGGATCAGTTTCATTCCGTATTTCAGAAGGGATGGGTAGGGGCTGAGGCTGAGAGAGACAGAGCAGCTTGGCCATCTAGTGGACGCATGGTAAAGGTGACATTCGAACCAAGGGCTTCCTGAAGTTGGAGAGAGAAGCTGTCTTGTGGATGATATAGGAATTAGTTCTGTGTATGAAGAAGAGTTGAATGTATATGAAAGAAGAAAGTAAAGTTAAAGAGAAAAATAAAAAGTCTGAGTGACAGGATAAAAAGAAACAGTAAACATATATGGCCTAAGGAAAAAAGTGTTACAAAGTTACATGCCAAAATCCCTGACAGTGTGAGAGAAAAGTGTGTGAAAAACCAGTTGGAATTGTTCAGTATTTACCCATTCCTAGATACAGAGTACTATCCTGTTAATTACGAATTATATCAATAAATCTACTTTTATTAAGATACCAGCTCTGAAAGAAATACTTCCCAGGACCACATTCCTGCAGTTATTTAATTTCTTCCTTTCTCTCAAGCTGCCAGTGGGGCATTCGGTGCATACCAGCCAGGCCTAGACACAGTTCAGTGTCTGAGATTTGGGGTGTCAAGTTTGTCCATTTTCATACTGCTAAATTTGCAAACATCAGTTCCCTCAGTCCAAAAATTCTTCCAGGCCATTGTTTACTATGGGGCAGCAGAAGGGATAAGGATGCTAGCAGCCTGGAAGTTGTGTGCTAGTAGTAGGATTGCCAGGCCTGGCAACCAGCAGGAAGGGTTGGGGGCGGGGACATGGGTGTGTCTGTGATGTTGGCTGTGTCACTTCCAGGTACCCAAAAGTGATGCATCAGCACAGAGGCTGGCAGCAATTTTTTCTTTATTTTTCTCCCGCTGCTACTTGGAATGGCGATAGGCAAGACAGAAGATTAGCCAGAGGCCTGTCGCGGAGTGCGCTCCTGGCATCCCCACGTCACCGTTGAATTTAGTAGTCCAGTTGCACCCTGCTGAAGTCCCACTATAGTCACCACACAGACTCAGGTTTAGTGGTTAACTATATACAGTGCAGTTTATTTACAAGACAGCTCTCATCGACAAAATGCTTCGCCAAGCAGTCAACATTCAAATCAGCACACAATGTACAGAACACACACAGTTATATACACTGAACGACCAATCACATTACTGCTGAGTCACTCTGATAAGACATCAGCATTGCACCAGCCAGAACCGATTTGCTCTGGTTTCCTGGACTGACAGTTACTTTGACACCTGTCACTTAGATTGGCATGATCTATTTACACAGTTACACATGCTTCACACATGCTGAATACTTATATATTCCAACAAGGCCACCTGCTGTAGCTGGAGGTCTAGTAACCCTAGCTGGTAGGTACAACTCCCTGAAGCTGGCAAAGGCAGCTGTGAGCCTGTAAGTCTGGGGAGACCAGTTTCGGCCTCCTTTTGAGCAGGCTTGCCACTGGAGGGTTTCCCCTCTTCTCCCTAGCTTGCTTTTCAGCTACCAGGATTTCGTTTATTGCATCTAGTTATTTTAAATATTGAAATCCTACACTTTTCCTTTGACTTGAACAATGTTTCATGCAACCAAAATTTGCACTATGAAGATTTGGTGTAGCTTTTCCAGCTGGGACTGGGAGGAAGGTCATGTCAGCTATCTTCTTCCCAACCCTGCAGCCTTGGACGCACCAAAGAGACGTAGGCGAAGCTTTTCCCTGCATGGAGATAAACTGATGGGAAAGGTTTCTGCCACTGAATTCTTTAGGTTGTTGCGGACACAGGAGCAGGAACATGGGGGACAGTGGGTGAGATGCTTTCATATGCCAGATCGGAGTGTTTAAATGCTAGAAACTGAGCAAGGCAGTCAATCACACAAGGGAGCAGTGGTGTGTCCCCCCCCCGTCCCCCCCCAAGGATTTATAATAATCATGACCATTTCCACAAGACAGCCAGGAATGTTTCACTGTGAATTTACCTGAACCAGCCAGTGAGCGATGGGATCAAAGAAAAGCAGGAGGCAAAAGGTTCAGTCTCTTCCAAGGGCAGCCGAAAGGCCTTCAGCGTAAGGATGAATGTTTTCACAAGAATTAAACATTTCTGAGCGCATACAACAACTTCAGTGTTTTGAGACTGTGAAGGAACAAACTTGTAAGCCCTCCCTGTTCCTTTGGGTTGGTCCCCAAAAGGTTGGGAAAATCCCATGGCCTGCTTCAGCCAGAGTGCTTCGCATAACTGAGAGCTTGAGGGCTCTGACCTTGGAGCTTGAGGGCTCCTTCCCCCCACCCCTTCCCTGCTACCAGCTATGAACTCACAGGTGGGTGCCAGCTCATGGACAGAATGCAGTCCCTCTGGCTGAAGTACTGGGGTGAATTTCTGGGTGGAGGGCATTTCTCCACAGACTTGTTTGTATAGCCCTTTCCCTGTGCTTCAGAGAAGGAGAGGTCATAAAGAACCCCTTGGCATCCCGTGTGAAAATGGACAACCTGGTGCTAGCCACAAGCTGCAGTTTTTTAAATGCATGAACAACAAACCTCAGAGATCTTTGCAGAAGAAACGTCTGCCTGGGAAGTCTCAAAACAACCCTGTTCTTTCTTCTGATCTGTTTTGTTTGCCCACATCTTCTGTTAAGGTTAGAGAAAAATCACCAGGCTGTGCCCCGTGGGCATCAGAAAGTTTGTCGCTGAAACTACTGGTACCTCAGCAAGATCTCTTCTTGGCCATAATCACTCAGCTTAGTAATGGGAGCTGCTGTCATGTTTGTCTCGTTACTTTGAGGGCTGTTAAGAGAGATAACAAAACAAAGGGTGTTTGTCATCAGTATTGTGTAGCAATCAAAGCAACACTGGACAGGGGCCTGAGTTCAAATCTTTCTTCTGCCCTGACACTCACGGGGTGACCATGGGCCAGTCACTCTCTCCACCTAACCTACCCCACACAATTTTTGTGAGGAGAGGAAACGCATGTACGCTGCCCTTGGCTCTTTGGAAGAAGGGTGGCACGAAAACATGACTGGCTGATCTGCTCTTCTCTAGTCATTTGGTGCAGGGCAGCTTCTTACTGTGTATCCTCCTCTTTGGTGGTGCTCAGACAGAATCCCCTCCAGAAATCTCTCAGGTTTCCCGTTTGAGGTTTGCTGTGGATTCCAGTTCTGACAGTGTTGAATGTTTTTAAAGCATGGAGAAGCGCTTAGATACCCCATCACATAGACTAACATGCAACGAGCTGGCATGTAACCTGTGGCCAACCTGAGGGAGACTTGTGAAGGTGGCAGCCTCTCTGGTTCACTTTCCTTGACTTTCGTTATCGGAAAGATTCCCACTCCGGGGAAGGTGCCTTTTGCCTGCAGATCCTCTTCCTTCTCAGGAGTTTCCTCTTTGTTCTTTTATTTGCAGGGCGCTAAAGGGGAGCAGGGCCCCCCGGGAATCCCAGGCCCACAAGGTCTTCCTGGAGTTAAAGGTGACAAGGTACCATCTTCCCATCACTGACCCAAAAGTAATGACATTAGATGATACAAAGGGAGAAACCCAGTATGACTGGCCAGTCCGAGAGTCTCAAAAAAGGGAAACAAATCTACAACTTGGGCAGGTTCGCAGAAATAGGCATATTTTGCATAGATGTGATTAACTGTCATATGTTGCCTTTTAGAAGGTACTAGTGCAGTATCAAAAAACACAGAGGGGAGGGGAGAAGTTTGATTTGATAGGGTATTAGTGGCCAGAATTGGGGTTGCATATTTTCTGTGCTTAGATTGCTCAGATTATTAAAAATTCTGTGCCTGGACAATCCAGGTGACGCAGCAAGGAAATGTGAATAACTGTGCTTTTTGTTTACCACCACCCCAGTGGGGGCATTGCTGCCCGGTAGAAATGGGAGGTATAACTTTTCTAAATACCTTTGTGGCCTTAAAGGCTAGAAACTTGCTTCACTCACCAGCTGTTTGCTGGGCAGAGAGCTTCCTGATGCTGCAGTGTGCCTGCTCCCACAGGGTTTGCAGACTGGATAGCATACGGTCTTCGTGAGACTGGGGGCTGGGTTGTCCTTGGCATCATGGGTTTGACAAAATTGCCTTGTAGAAACTTGCATATGGTTTTGTAGTAAGATAGATCAAGAGGGGTAGCCGTGTTTGTCTGTCTGTAGCAGTAGAAAATAGCAAGAGTCCAGTAGCACCTTAAAGGCTAACAAAGAAAGAGGTACTTTTCTCCCTTTCTCACAATACAAGAACTCGGGCACTCAATCAAATTGCTGAGCGGTTGGGTTAGAACGGATAAAAGGAAGTACTTCTTCACCCAAAGAGTGATTAACACATTGGAATTCACTGCCACAGGAAGTGGTGGCGGCTACAAGCATGGGCGGCTTCAAAAGGGAATTAGATAAGCATATGGAGCAGAGGTCCATCAGTGGCTATTAGCCACAAGGTATAGATAGGGACTCTGGGGCAAGTGATGTTCTGTCTTCCTGGTGCTTGGGGGGGGGTCAACAGTGGGAGGACTTCTAATGTCCTGGCCCCACTGGTGGACCTCCTGATGGCACCTGGTAATTCTGGCCACTGTGTGACACAGAGTGTTGGACTGGATGGGCCTTTGGCGTGATCCAACATTGGCGTCTCTTATGTTATGTTCTTAAACATTGTGGCAGGGGATGAGCTTGTAGTAAGTACTGCTTCTCCTAAATGCCACATCTTTCTGTTCCATCCTCTAGGGCTTCCCGGGGAAAATTGGGTCCAAAGGTGATATAGTAAGTATCCATTCTTGCTTTAAAAAAAAAAGTTTACTTCTTTCTTCTTGAGGTGAGCTTGGTTAGAGCCACTGGAGAATTACCAGCTGCCCTGGGTGCTATTTGTCCAACCCTACTCGCTATACTTTGCATTCCAGTGGTTCAGTGAGGAGCATAGCATGCTAAGCAGGTGCGCACCTGGAGATCCATGTAAGCTCTAGAGGAATAGGACTTGATTTGTCAAGGGGTGGGTGTGTATTGCAAATCTTAGGAGCCAGGTAGAGTTTCTATAAGCCAGGAAGCGTAATGTTCAGCAACCCAAATATCAGTTGTCAGGCTTGGTTTTCAGATCCCATTTGTTACGGGGAACCTGGATAGGGATGTAATAAATAAATAATATTTTATTCATTTACTTGCAATATTTCCAAGGTGATTACAGTATAAATCTGAAACAAGGCCGTACAAAACCCTGGCATCGACCTTGAAAGCCTGACAGGATCTGGGTGCCTTCCTGTCTCCTGAAGCCCTTCTCTGTCCTCACCCCACTTAAAAAGATGAGGCAGGAAGTGGGACTGTCCCCCGTGAGGCCCGCCTGGCACCATCACACCTTGCACTAAAAATGCCCGGCTTTTCTCTTTAATTCAGACTTCAGGCTGAGTCTGTTGTTTGTTACAGTCCTTGCCCTGACAATCTGTGACACAATTGTCACTTGACTCAGCTCAGGGGCTTTATGAGAATGTGCTGAGATCAGCCACAATGGCTGTTTTGCTACTGATTTTACATGTGCATTTTGATTTCGCCGCTTTACATTTTTGGCTTGTTCATTTACCTTTCGCTTTTTAAAAAAACCATAAATCTGGTTCTTTTTGTATGTCTTGATTTCTGGTGTTAATCAGCCTTGATCAACTGGGAAATGTGGGATAGAAACATTTTTCATAAAAGTACCTGCCTTAGACTGAATCAGACCCTTGGTCCACCAAGGTCAGTATTGTCCACTCAGACCAGCAGCAGCTCTCCAGGGTCTCAGACAGAGGTCTTTCACATCACCTCCTGCCTGGTCCTTTTAACTGGAGATGCCGGGGATTGAACCTGGAACCTTCTGCAAACTAAGCAGAGTCTGTACCCCTGAGCTACAACCCCTCCCGTAGCTATGGTGTATTCCTCATAGCAAACTTGATGGTTGGATTTCTGTCAGTAAAACAATGAAATAGGGCCAGAACATGTGTTATACTGTTGAAAATATTACACTATATGTAAAGGAAAATGTTAAAAATCAATAAAAATTGTTAATAATAATAATAAAAAATAGGGCCAGAACAACAGTTGAGGTTTCAGCATACTCTGAGGACTTCCTTGGCATGCTGGGAAAAAAAATTAGTTTGTAAATTTTAAAAAAGGAAGTGGCGGGGTGGGGAGGGCTCCCCCAAAGAAGAAGAGATTGGATTTCTACCCCGCCCTTCACCACCCAAAGGTGTCTCAGAGCGGCTTACAAACTCCTTTCCCTTCCCCTCCCCACAACAGACACCCTGTGAGGTAGGTGGGGCTGAGAGAGCTCTGTCACAAACTGCTCTTTTTCAAGGACAGCTTTTATCAGAACTATGGCTTGTCGAAGGCCATCCAGCCAGGTGCAAGTGGAGGAGTGGGGAATCAAACCCTGTTCGATTAGAGTCCGTGCACTTAACCACTACACCAAACTGACAAGTGCTGGGCATGCCTGTTGTCCTCCCAGAATTCACAGAGGGCTGGATCCCATGTTTCTGTCCCATGTATGGTGGTGGTTTCCCCCAATGCCAGAAGACTCCTTGCACTGGGGAGGGGGCAGAAGGGGGGGGGAAGCACCAGCATTCATGAGATCAGCAGGATTCAGCCCAGCTGACTGCTGAACATTGCTGAATGTTAGTTAAAGGGGAATTGGTGAATGTTAGTTAAAGGGGAAAACATGGAATATGGTGGGACAGATGGAGCAATCATCCTGCTTGATCCCCCTGGGGATTTTACTATCCCAGAGAGGGAGATTTCCCAATGATGTACTCCTGCACTTCTTTGCAGAAGCTTAGCATTTAAATAAAAAATACAAACCCAAGTAAACCCAAAATAAAATAAAAGCAACATTCATTATTATTTGTAGTAATAATAATAACTGTTGTATGTTTGCAGCTTGCTGACTTCAACTGTTTTGGCCTCTTGGATTAAATTGGTTCTGCAAATGGCACTCCTGGCTACCTATCCAGTGTGCCCTGATTCCACAGGGCAACATGCTTCAGGGCAAAGTCCCTTGGCAAAATCCTTGGCAGGGAGAAATAAATGTTAGGGAGTGGTGTTAGTGGCTGGTGAGTTACCACCAGAGCAGAGTTGCACATTATAGTGCAGAGCCAAGTCCCAAAAGAGTCCAATGTCCACACAGTTAGGTGGGAAGGAATATGTACAAGGTTTTATTTACAAAAAGTCCTGTAAAGCAGTGCAGGTATACACAAGTCCAACTGACAAAGTGCTCCGCCATACACCAATACGTCAAAGAGGATAAAGTGGACTGTACAGTGAATGCTTATATATGTACATTAATCAATCAGCACTCACTGCTGAGTCATTCTGATATTGCTATCACAAAGCCAGTCAGAACCGGTTCACTCCAGCCAGAACTGCTAGCATGAGGACTGTTTGCTGTCACTTAGATGAACAGAATCTGACACCTCATATCTTCTCACTCTGACAATAAACTCTTCTGGGGTGGTTCAGGACAAATAGTTGCACCAGAAACATAGGGATGGAGCAGTGAGGCAGAAGGCGAAGGGATTTCTTTGGCTTGACGAGGCAGACTGTTACTTGGCCCTCTCCTCTTTCCTCACAGGGAGATCCCGGTGTCGAAGGCCTGCCTGGGGAGAAGGGAGAGAAGGTAAGAGGATCTTGCTTGGCTTGCTCATTCTAATCTGAGCCGGCGGGTAGCATTCAGCGGGTGGAAAGTACTCGGCTGAGCCAGATCCAGGGATGTGCTGGCTCCTCTGTCCCTTCCTTTCCCCGGAAGAAGTGGCTGCTCCAAGGGTTGTACAGAATGAACAGAAATCTCTCCCATGATCTCAGTGGAGGCTGGGCAATGCCAGGATCAGAATTTGCCTGTGCCGTTATGAAATAGAGAAAGCCATTCGTTTCCATGGGACATTGTTGGGGAGAGGGATAAACTTGCCACTGGCAACTCTAGTTTCTCAGGACTGATGCCTAGTTTCTGTTTTGTGATTTGTAGTCCATAAAACATAATGGGACCCATAAAATTGCTCCCTTCCTATCTGGAGGGCCTCCCCCTTAATGCTGTCTTTTGGTGTACTTAATTTGAATGTTGTAACCTTGCATGACCTTGCCAACTACCATGTGAGGCCTAGAGGTGTTCAGGGATTACATCTGATCGCCAGATGACAAAGCTCAATTCCCCTGGAGAAAATGGCTGCTTTGAAGGGTGGACTTTTTGGCATCCCATCTCTGCTGAGCTCCATACCCACCCCCCAGGCACCACCCCCAAATCTTGTTGATTTCCCAACAGGGAGTTGGCAACTTTAGCTGTGCCCTTGAGTTTTATCAGAGTGGCCATCTGTGTTTGATCCAACAAGAGGACAAACGAAAGGAGAAGAGCTCTCCAAAGAAGTGGACAAAAGGGGAGAGGGAATTGTAGTACACAATTTGCTTATGCTAATTTACACATTTATTATTTAAGGAGAAATGCAACCCATCATAGTGTCAGCTCTCCTTGCTGGGCAGGTGATAACTGTAGATGGAGAACTTCTCAAGATGCCTCCTGCTTTTTGTCTATGGCTCCACAACTTTGAGTCAACCCAAAACAGCTTAGTCTAATTTGAGCATCCCATCTTCCAATGTCACAGAGTTAGGGATAGCCTTATGGCTGCTCAAGAATTTTGCTCCACAGCCACATCAGCTGTTTGACTGGACAGAGGTAGATCCCAAACCTTTCAGAGGAGAGGCCTCCAAAAAAGAGGCCATCTGGCCACCCTCAGTTTTGTGCCTTCTGCCACTTCCCTTTGATGCCAAAGTTTACAGGCATGGAAAAATATATCTGGTTGGTTCAAACTGGTGCAGGAAATCCAGCTCCCCCTCCACTGCTTCACTAGCCTCCCCACCCTCCGAGCCAGCTTCCTCACTCCTCAGCCTTCAAAACTTCTTGATTCTTCCCAGCAATTTTCCCCTTGTCCTTATTAAAGTCCCCCCTCTCATCAGCTTTTCCACTTTCCTCAAATGATGCACCATTAATCAGTGTACTGACATCTTCTATCTGAGCAGTTAGAATGTTTGTGAACACTCCATGGCTTCAAAGCGATTCTGCCAAGAGCTATTCTTGGGTCAGGTACAAACTAGGCAATCAATAACTGGCTTAGGGGTGAAAAACGTTTCCCTGTTTCTTTCTTCTGTGAGGAAGATCACTGCTTGTCTTGTTTCCTAGACAAGAAAAGTAAAACTAAGCATTTTTGTAGATGACCCAGCCTCGAGGTATGCATGATCTTTTCTTTCTTTCTTTTCCTATTGATACACTGATGGTCGTTTCCCTCTGGATAGTCAAAAGTGGGGCTGCTCTTGTGAGGCTCAGCTTACTTTCTGTTTTTCATTCCTAGGGTGAATCTGGAGAGCCAGGACCCAAGGGACAGGTGATTATTTGCAAAGCAGAATGTAAATACGCCCTGACTTCAGCATTGCAAGTTAGGAGGGTACAAATCTTTATGTAAACAAAAGGCTTAATTTAATCCTGAAGATCTGTGAAGAAAAGCACAATGACGTTGGGGAGGGGTTAGTAGAGAAAAACAAGTCTCTCTGAGGGATACGCGAGGAGTTTCTAAAATGATGTGGGTAAAATTGTGCATGAAGTGAATGAATAAAGCAGCAACATTTTCACTCTGATTGCAAGAGCTCAACAAAGAAGGGACAGCTAGAAGGTGAAAGACCTTCTTGCTTTGTGCAGTGAGTCAGTAACCTTGGAACTTGTTGCTACAAGTTGTTGCGATGGCTGCTTCAAACAGTTTCAAAAATCAGTTTGACGGGTACCGAAGACAGTGTTTCTAAGCCATGATAATCAAAAACTAAAACCCTTGATCAGCTTATGGGGCTATCTTATGTTGCTAACTAGTATGGTCTGGTAGATTTTAACTCTTGTGCCCTGTATGTTGAACCCTCAGTAGTACCTGCCAGGTTGTTGAAACATAGAATCTGGACTTGGATGAATCACTGGTCATAGCCAGTGTGGCAATACAGATTCTATTGATTCAATGCGTAAAGAACTTTCTGGGAGGGTCTTCTCATGGTGCAGTATATCTCCAGTGCACAAAGGGAATGTGGGATACTTGAAAAGAGGCCTCGTCTTACCAGCATCTCTTGTTCCACAGCAAGGTGTCCGCGGAGAACCTGGTTTTCCTGGACCTACTGGGGATGCGGGAGCACCTGGCATCAGAGGGTTCCCTGGACCTCCCGGTCCTCGGGGGCTTGGTGGTGAGCGTGGCGTACCTGGAATGCCTGGGCCTCAGGGTGCCCCAGTAAGTAAATCCCATAATGCTCTATCCTGGCAATGAAAAAGGCATGTGGTATACAGCACCTACTAGGATGAGAAAAGCAGTTGTTTTTGTCGGCTAGAAGACTAGCAGTTATCTGTGGACTTCCCTAATTTAACTCCTGTCTGGGAAACGGTGTTAGTCTTCTGTAGTTCTGGGTCCACAACCATCTGTGTGGGGAAATGGACCCAGCTCACAAGTCCATGACCAGAAGGGATAAAAAGGCCCTCCCTTGACTGCCTTCAACTTGCCAGTCCCAGGTAGAAGGTGCCCACAATTAGAACAGGACCTTCCAAACCTTTGTAAGCCGCCCTGAGCCCTACGGGGGAGGGCGGGGTATAAATCTGATAGATAAATAAATAAATAAGATAAATGCAATTCTGCAGACAAGACAAAAAGTTTCCCTAAACATCCATTGCTCATGTTCATTGGGACTGAATGAATGCAGTCCTGGTTCGGTGGAGACTTCGGTTCAAATCCTTGCTGAGCCATTTAGCATCATATTTGGTTTGAGCAAATCTCTCTCAGTCGAAATAGACAAGACACGAAAAAATCCCTAATAAGGATCAGAGCTAATGCAACCAAAGGGCTATTTAAATCATGGAAGAGATGGGAAGGAAAGAACTGAACACGTTCTTCCCCTCTCACCTCCCTCAGCAACCTTTTCCGGTCTTCAGAGCCTCTCCCCTGGCCTGCTAACTGGCCTTTAAAGTCCGGCAGAAGATCCTAATCACCTCTTGTCTAGCTTGGCCCTCTGGCTAGCCTTCTTGGCAGGGCTGCGGGGAAGATGAGACACTTAAAGTGGTGCAGATGTGATTCCCAAAGAGCATGCCAGAGCAAACTGATAGGTCACAAAAGAGCTGGAATTAGGCTATGATAAAATAGCCAATGAATGTTTAAAAAACTCCTGCAGGCCTCAAAGTAGCTCATAACAGAGGTTGCCTACTGTGTTTCTGAATGATTCACATCTCTGGTTTTGCGTCCAGCAGTAGAGAAACACTTCGCCATGTCTCTGTGTTGTGTGTATTTTTTCAGTCTTTCCTGATTCAGAGACTCAGCAGAATTACCTGCCTGCACAAGAGGCAGCCCATTGTGTCTCTGCATAGATTCACTACTTTGGGTTTCCAGTCACAAGGCATGCCAAGATCAGTGATTCATGTAAATTACAGGGGGTGGGGGTGTGTCTTCTGAAGGTACCTTATTCAAAACCTTTTCAAAGGCAAGAATTTCTCCACTTTGAATTAAGAAGACTGGCAGAAGTTTGAGAAGCAACAGGCACTGGTCTGCCAGGTGATTCCAGTAAACTCAGCCCCTGGGCTGAAGGTTCCAGTCCCAATTTCCGAGGGTTCAGGAGAGAGATAAATAGGCAGAAGAGATTTATGATGCATTTTCCTGATGGTTTAAAGGCCAATAGCAATTGCATACCCCCTTCTGCTATTCACATTGGGCCCACAGCACAGGAGCAGGGACAGAAGAATTTAACCATTCCATCCCTGCACAGTTTGGCAAATCTAATCAAGTCAGAGCCAGCATGGTGTAGAGGGTAAAGTGTCTGATTAACATTGGGCAGGTAAAGGTAAAGGTTCCTTTGCTCGAAAGCCAGTCGAATCCGACTCTAGGGTTGTGGTGCTCATCTCCGTTTCAAAGCCGAAGAGCCAGCGCTGTCCGAAGACGTTCTCGTGGTCATGTGGCCGGCATGACTAAACACCAAGGCGCACGGAACGCTGTTACCTTCCCACCAAAGTGGTACCTATTTATCTACTTGCAATTTCTTGCTTTCGAACTGCTAGGTTGGCAGGAGCTGGAACTAGAGATGGGAGCTCACTCCATCATGTGGCACCCGGGCCTCGAACTGCTGAACTACCGACCTTCCACAGCCTGCAGTTCAGCGTCTTAACCACTTGAGCCACCCAGGTTCAAATCCTCATTTTGTCACAAAGCTAACAGGGCCAGTCACTCTTTCAGCCTAGCCTACCTTATAGTGTTGTTGTTAGAAGAAAAGGAGGAGAGGGTAACCCTGTGTGCCTCCCTGAGCTTGTTAGAGGAAGGGCATTATAAAACTGTGCACGTCTGTGTTCTTAGGAGCTCTAGACAAGAATTTTAGGAGTGTGCAAAGAGTCTTTCTCTTTCCAGGATTAATAAGAGCAGAGACGAGTCAGCTTTGATAACTGAAACTGTGTGGGGGGTGGAAGGGTCTCTGCAGGGCCAGTGAAGATGTTACCCCAGGCTTTTAGTTGAGGGCAACACAGTTAGGACTGCCACCATCTTTCTCCTCCTGTGGTGACCAATGTTCCCTCTAAGGTGTGGAGTCCTGTGAGCAAGAATTCTACTTTGTGAGCTACTGGCCTTAAAGTTGTGAGCAAGTGATTTGGCTGCTGCATATATTAGTTTGCTTTGGAGCCCTCCTTCCTGAGCTAAGGCAAAAATGTGTGAGCCGGAGGCTAAAAAACTGTGAGCTAGCTCACACTAACTCAGCTTAGAGGGAACACTAGTCCCCACGTTCCCCTCCCTGCCCTGCTGCTCAGAGAGCACTGCAACGGCCAAAAGGGGCTGATGGCCATCTGAATCTGATTAATGTATTAATGTACTGTGTTAATTTTATCAGGATTATTATGTTTTATCTGTTTTTATCCGTTTTTATCAGTTTAAAGTTGTCAATTGCCCAGAGCCCATTCACGGGGTTGGGCGATCCATAAATCTAATAAGTAATAATAGTAATAATTAAACTCCTCCCCCCAGCACTGTGGCCCCAACCCAAGGTGGGCTCTTGCATGGTGCCTATTGGCTTTTGAAAGAGTCTGGAAAGATTCCATCGTAGACCACAGAGTCAGTTTTCACCTTTTTAAGTGTCACAATCCTGTCGTGGGCATTTTGGACATTATAAATAAGACCACACCACCCCCTTATGGCCGGTGCCAAATACTGCAAAAATTGATAACCTTTTTTTGACCATCAAGTCACAGCTGACTGACGGTGTTCAAGGCAAGAGATCTTTAGAGGAGGTTTGCCGTTGCCTGCATCCGCGTTACAATCCTGGACTTCCATGGAGGTCTCTCATCCAAATTCTAGCCAGGGCCGAGTCTACTTAGCTTCTGAGATCTGATGAGACTGGGCTAGCCTGGGGCTATCTAGGTCCTGTGGTGGCTCAAGTGGTTAAGACGCTGAACTGCAGGCTGTGGAAGGTCGGTAGTTCAGCAGTTTGAGACCCGAGTGTGCCGCATGACGGAGTGAGCTCCCGTCTCTCGTTCCAGCTCCTGCCAACCTAGCAGTTCGAAAGCAAGACATTGCAGGTAGATAAATAGGTACCACTTCGGTGGGAAGGTAACAGCGTTCCGTGCGGCTTGGTGTTTAGTCATGCCGGCCACATGACCACGGAAACGTCTTCGGACAGCGCTGGCTCTTCGGCTTTGAAACGGAGATGAGCACCGCAACCCTAGAGTTGGAGTCGACTGGCTTTCAAGCAAGGGAACCTTTACCTTTTTATCTAGGTCAGGGTTTATGAAATAAGAAACATTTGAATGGATGCTTCCGTTTTCCTTCATCTTCCCAGAAGACCAAGGGTATAGCAGGGTAAACAGCTCCATTCAGCACTATTTTATCTCTACAAAGTAGCTTAGCATTTTACGGGGCATGCAGACAGTAGGCCTTGAGATAGTGGCCTGGAACATCTTCTCCTCATCCCACCAGTCTGGTGAACAGTTCTGGAGAACTCAAAATCTTGTATTGTTTTGGAAGAGTGAATAGTATTATAAAATAGTACTTAGTAATAATTGAAAGTTTCTGGACCCTACGAATGCAAAAATAAGATGACGCATTGTCAGGCTCTCTGTGCATTTTGCAGTTTACAACTCGCCTGTCATTGAGAGAGGAGGCTCCTCTCTCTCCCTCTCTTTGAAATGTCTGGGGCTTGTCACCTTCGCGATGCCAAATGTCCGGGCTTCTCAAATGTCTGTGCTCTTGTTTCTTTGCTATGAAAGGCTACGTGCCTATGGGGGGAAGGGGGGGAGCTGACGGTTAGTTCTGGAGGGCAAATGCTGGGGGTGTGTGTGATTGGGTCCTGATCTTTAGTGCTTTTACATGAATTCCCTATATCTGTATCCTTCGCGCGTGTAACTTCAGTTCTAACAATAGATGTGTCCAGGATGGTCTGTATCAACTGTCTCAGTAAAGTTAGCTTTCTACAAACCGGCTGGTGTTGAGAACTGATTGAACCAGAAACCTGACACGCATAGGCATTGCTTGGAAAAGCAAAGGGGGCAAGTAAACTGCCCCCTCTTCAGTGTTCTTGCATATCTGTCTGCCTCTCCTTGTGCCTAGCTGAATCAGAAATTATTATGCAAAGTAAGTAATCACAGGCACAGTGGATTTTAGGCAAGAGGACGTGGTCTTTTGCGTCACCCAGTCTGGACTGAGTCACAGTTACCCCCAGGATGCATCATTTTGCCAACCTGTTGGTTTCTTGATTGCTGAGCTGATCAGGATGTGATTATATTGCTGCCCCTCCCCTCTTTCCCCTGGGGCACTGAGAAGACCAACATGGCTTGGGCTGGGGGGGTGGGCAGGAATGGAGGAAGGAGCCCAGTGCTGTGTGCTGAGAGGCAAAGGAAAGCATCCCTTATTTAACTGCATTACTTTTTTTGTAAGTTGCTTTGAGGAATGTAAAAATGTGTAAAAATGAAATAAGTGCTATGATAGCCATGTATGAATGAGATCTTTCTTTTTTGCCTCTGCAGGGCAGGGATACAGGAGATCAGCACATTGTCGACGTGGTCCTGAAAATGTTGCAAGGTAAGGTACCAAAATAATGTAAGAGACCTGCTGGGTCACACCCAAGACCTTTTGGGTCCGGCACATCCTGCCTGCAAGGCCCAGGCAGCACTCCGGGAAGCCCACAAGCAGGCCACAAAGGCAGCAGCCCTCCCCTCCCTCTTTGGTCATCCCACAGAACCAGATAATCTGGAAATGGAAGGTCCATTTAGCTTTCATAGCTCATCATGGCCCTCGGTGGTTGGGAGAGCACAGAGTCCCCTTTAAAGCCTTCTAAGGCCTCGTTGATGCATTCCCCCAGGACTAAACAGCACAGCTTTTCTCGGGATTCAGGTTGCTGGTGGGGCCTGCAGAGCCTTTGAATTCCAACCTGAAAACCATTTTCCCACATGCATAATGCTAACGTTAGGAGAAGAGTTCAACCTCGCCTTCTCCCTGTTGTGCTCTCTTTTTGTGGGCAGGGTGTTTGTTCATGAGGAAGCATTCAAAGCATACATACAATTCTCTTTGCCTGCAGCCTGGGGCAATGCTCCCTCTAAGCTGTGGAGCCCTGTGAGCAAAGATTGTACTTTGTGAGCTATTGGTATTAAAGTTGTGAGCAGGTGATTTGGCTACTGCATACATTAGTTTGCACTGGAGCCATCCTTCCTGAGCTAAGACAAAAAGGTGTGAGCCGGAGGCTAAAAAACTGTGAGCTAGCTCACACTAACTCAGCTTAGAGGGAACACTGGCCTGGAGTGGGTCACTTTCAGGCAAAACTTTACAACTTGTTTTTGTTTGAACTGTTTGGCTGTTAACCAGTCTCCATCAACATATCTTGTGGCAGGGAATTCTAGGGGTTAACTGTGTACTGTTTTGAATCAGGAGGGAAGTACGTATCAGTTTGGTATAGTGGTTAGGAGCACGGACTCTAATCTGGGAGAACCGGGTTTGATTCCCCACTCCTCCACATGCAGCTGCTCGTGTGACCTTGGGTCAGTCATAAGTTATTTTGGAGCTGTTCTCTCAAGGGCAGTTCTCGGGACAACTCTCTCAGCCTCCCCTACCTCACAGGGTGTCTGTTGTGGGGAGGGGAAGGGATTGTAACCCGCTCTGAGACTCCTTTGGGTAGTGAAGGGTGGGGCATAAATCCAATCTCTTCCTCCTCTTCTTCACACAAAGCATGCTGGGTGACTTTGGATCAGTTACAAGTTATTTCAGACTATTCTCTCGTGAGCAGTTCTCGAAACAGCTCTCTCAGCCCCAGCTACCTCACAGAGTGTCTGTTGTGGGGAGGGGAAAGGAAAGGAGATTGTAAGCCACTCTGAGACTCCTTTGGGTAGTGAAGGGCGGGGGTATAACGCCAATCTCTTCTCTTCTCCTTCTATATCTTCCAACTTCTGTGTTTCTTTGCTGTTCAGAGCAACTGGCTGAATTAGCCGTGAGTGCTAAAAGAGCCTCCCTGGGTGGGGCAGGTGTGATGGGACCTCCTGGGCCTCCTGGCCCCCCTGGGTCTCCTGGTCACCAAGGGCCACATGGACATCCTGGCGCTCGCGGCATCCCAGGAATCATCGGGGCTGTGGGGCAGATTGGCAACACTGGACCCAAAGGTAAGCCTGTTTCCCTGTATGGAAATCCATCTGGACGTCTACAGAATTCCAGCACTCCTTCCAGGCCAACTGGTGAAAGGGGTCGGGGAGGGCATTGTCGAAGTCCGATGACATCACTTCCGGGGAAAACCAGTGACGGCGGGTGGCTTTAGGAATCATCAGAAACTCTATGGCTTTACTGTCCTGACCTGGATAGCCCAGGCAAGCCCGATCCTGTCAGGTCTCAGAAGCTAAGCAGGGCCAACCCTGGAAAGTAATTGGATGGGAGACCTCCAGGAAATCCCAGGGCAAGGAGGCCAGAGGCAGGTGATCAAGCCACTTCTCTGAATGTCCTCCCTGGCCCAGCCATGACTTCCAGGCACGAGGGTACACATGCACGTGCACACACACACACACACACAACATGCAAAAATGCCCCCTCCCCCCAAAAGAAAGAAACTCTATGACTTTACCTAGAGCTACCTGCTTTCACTTTTGGGTTTCCCCTGGAAGGGATGTTACCTCATCATGCTGGCAATGCTGCTTTTTTTTTTTAATTACTCCCCAGCCAACGCTTGAAGCGGTGGTGGGCAGTGGGCACCAGTAGAGTAACCATCAATTAAAAAAATAATAAAACAGCATCCCCAGTGATAAACCATCCCAAACTTAGCACTTATAAAACCATCCAAATGCCACAGCAAGGAGTAACACAATCCAAAAAGTGTTGGCATTGGGCAGGAGTGAGGCCATAAAATACTAAAACAGGTGGGATAAAACTTTAGTTAAGAACACAGGCATGTCTGAGAAGGCAACCAGGAGAGCCTCAAAGGGGGGAGAGCATGCCAGAGAGACACTGCCTTCTGAAGTTAGGTCGGTGGATGTCTGAGATGTAGCCACATTTGCAAAAAGAAAGTACCCCAATTGCAGAATGCCCTCCCCAAGATATTCATCAAGCACCCCATCGACTGAATTTTAGGCACCCGCTGAAACCTCTTTTATCTGTCTGAGGGTTTTACCAATTGACCAGCTTCTTGCTGCTTTACGTATGTTGCTATTGCTATTGACTTCAAGCTCCTGCTTTATCGGTTTATGTGTTTACTGTCATGAGGTTTTATATGTACTGATTACCAGAAGCCAGCTTAGAAATGTTGTCAGTGGAAATGGGAGATGGAAATATCTGAAATGAAGCAGTCGCCAAATCATCCTTCCTGCCACATGCATCTGTAGCAATCAAACTCTCTCTGGCTTTTCCCCCTTCCAAACTTATAGGAAAGAGGGGAGAGAAAGGAGAGCAAGGAGAACCTGGGCGTGGACATCAAGGGATGCCAGGGCCGCCAGGTATCCCAGGTAAGATTCCT
>NW_015174299.1:564828-581508 GCF_001447785.1 Gekko japonicus | reverse complement strand
TGGATGCCTGCTGGTCAGTGATCTCTTGAATATTGTTGGCAAGGGCATGGCCTACTGTGTCGCGGGGGCATGGCCACAAACACAAGAGGGGGATGCATGGCACAGTGCCTGTATTTCTTTAAAAAAACAATTGGTTGGGCTGCTGCATTTAAGGGGGACCCTTTGCCAGAGAACGCGGATAGTTGTGTCCATTCATGTGCCCTGAGGTGGAGGAGAGCAGCTACTTCTTCTCCTTCTCCTTCTTCCCCCCCTTCTGTGCGGCTATCTCCTGAGAGAGGAAAGTTCTGCAACCTGTCAGGAGGAGGCAGCTGTGCTCTGGTTCAACTTGAAATGTCTTGCTGTGTCTGGGGAGAGAAAAAGAGTGCTGGTTGTTAAGGGGTCAGAGGGCATCTCTTCCCACTATACAGCCCTGCTCCCATGGTCTTTGTGCTCAGTCGAAGTGGCACATTGACAGAAAACATGTGTTGGTGCATTTTCTGAGCTGCCCTCCCTCGCAAGTGTCGGATTTGGTGCCAAGAGGGCATAAGGGAAAGGGTTAGCAGGGCAGTGGCAATGTGGTATGGAGCATCCCATCACAAGCTGGAACCCTACTGACTCGTGTGCCAAGATTGGGTCAACAGAGGAACTGTCATGAGTGAGTTTGGTCACAAGGCCAGATTTAAGGTCCTGCAAACTTTAAAAAAGAGCTGCGTCCAGGGTAACAGTACCATGGTCTGGAGCAGCAGAGGAAGAAGGCTGCGAGCTGGAACAAGAAGGGTCAGGCAAGTTGAAGGCCTAGCTTGCTCAACAGAAGCCAATGGTAGAGTGTCTAAGGCAGCAGCTCATGTGGGTTATGTACAGTTCCCAGATCTAAGCCATGGCTCCATGGTAGAGCACCTGCTTGGGATGCAGAAGGTCCCTGTTTCAATCCCCAAATTTTCTAGTCAAATAGATCCAGTAATAGATAATATGAAAGCCCTTGACCTGAGACCTTACAGAGCTGTTGCCAGCCAGGGTAGAAAAGACTGACCTTGATAGTCCAACACTCTAATTCAGTGGCAGGCAGCTCCATGAGTTCATGTTCGTGGGCAGGGCTGTGGTTCAGGGTACAGCATCAGCTCTTCATGCAGAAGGTCCCAGGTTCAATCCCCGGCATATCCAGCTGAAAAGATCAGGTAGTAGATGATGGAGGAGGTCTCCATTTTTAGAACCCCTGCACGTCAGAGAAGACAAAACTGACCTGGATAGATCCAAGGGTTTGGCTCAGGATGCGGCAAATTCACGTGGGAATCCGTCACAGTCTGGCAGAGTTTGTGATAAGAGAGTGAAGGAAAGTTCTAAGTCTACAATGATTCAACTTCTAGACCTGAAGGTCTTTAGATGGGGTCCCATAAGAGCTTAACATCAGTCTGGTTTACATGGTGGGACTTACAAGCAAAGGGTAATAGCTAGGTATGTATTTATTTCCTTACTGAATTTACTTATAGTCTACCTTTCTCACTGAGACTCAAGGAAATTGGAACGCAATTCAGTAAAAACAACATAATACAGGTCCCAACTATATGATGGGCTCTCCCCTCTTTGTTTTGCACGGACATGGATCACATGACTGGGAGCTTCTCCATATAAAATGTTCATATTAAAATGTTCTGTATATGCAGGCAGAGGCTGAGATGTCAAAAAGGGCCCTGGCATTTCAGCTCCTATAGAATATATATGCTGGAGCTGGCTCAGGGGTCCATTTGGTGATGACGAACCAACTCCGTCTTCCAAACAAGCTGTGGCTTCTAGGGGTGTGCAAAAAAAAATTCAGTTTCCCCCCTAATTTGGGTCTATTGGGCCTGAAAAATATCAGTATACCCGAATACCAATATCAGTTTTGTATTGGTATTTGGGTAAACGTTCAGGAAACCCAAATGTATTCAGCTCCGTTATATCCTATGGGGACCATCTCCATAGGGCATAATGGAGAAGGGATTTAAACTTTAAATGCTTGCTGAGTTCACTTGGCAAGTTGCGCCACAGCGGCAGCAAATGCTTGCTGAGTTTGCTTGCCATGTCTTTTTAAATGCCTTCTAACTGCGCCTGAATAAAACCCGAATAATATCAGTTTTTATTTGGGTGTGGCTATTTCAGTAGCTGAATAAATACCTGAAAAATACAAATAAGATATTTTTTGAGTATTTATTTGGTTCAGTATATACCGAGCGCACATGCCTAGTGGCTTCTGCAGGAAGTGATATCATAATGGGCAGTGCTCAGAGGTGTTGGAGGAAGTGGCGAGAGAGAGAGAGAGAATATGTTCTGGAAGGCATGCAAAAACTCATCCATTTTGTTCTTCTAGGTCTCCCCGGTCACCCTGGTCATGCCATCAATGGCAAAGATGGTGAACAAGGTTCTCCGGGTATTTCAGGAGAAACTGGACGTCCTGGCTTACCAGGGCCTTCTGGACTTCCTGGATTCTGTGAGGCGGCTGCCTGTTTAGGTGCCTCTGCATATGCATCAGCCCGCTTGACTGAACCAGGTGCCATCAAAGGTCCTTCGTACTGAATTTAGTCAAGGAAGAACTAAGTTGGCAAAACCTCCACCACTGACCTTAAAGGAACAACGTACTAGGGCTGTGGACTAAAGAAATGGAGAACCAACCAAAAGAAATACTCCATGTGGACAAGGATCATCCACCTTGTTGGGAATCATCCTGTCTGTTCATTCCGCATTGACGAAAAGACAGCACTTGGCTACTGTGAGTAGCTTAGATTGCAGGGAATGGGAAGCCTATGAGAAATTTTAAACATGTGCAGAATTCATACCTTAGATTGAGAGCAAGCCTGGAACCTCATCACTTAAGAGACTGCTATTCCTTTAAAGACATACAGGGAGTCACTGGCCTCTTCTCACAACCAGGAAAGGAAGCACGCATTTTGCCAATTTCTGAGAGAGGAGAGAGCATTTTGGCTTTTTATCTTTGGGCCAAATTCATATTATGATACAGTAGAGTCCTCACACAACATATTTGCTTATGTTCTTGTCAGGTAGAGAGGCGTCTGTGTGAAACAGAGCTGTGGGTGGGTGGGGGGAATCCTGCATTACCACATGAAAGAAAATCTGTGAAAGGCAAGAGTTTTGTTCAATATGCTGACCTCAGATTTTTTCCCCCCCTTGAGGGCTACTTTGTACAACTGCCTTGTCATGTGAAAACAACACGATAAACCTTTTACAGGAAGACTTTAATACTTGGAAAAACCATCTTATATGTTGGTCTTCATGTAATTCATTAGCTATCTCATTGATTTGTGCTCTCCTGTTCCAGCCCATTTTCTTACAAACCTATTGACATTATCTTACTTTACTTTGTGTTGTTATAGAAAGGTTAATCTACCCAAACATTTTCCTGATTTGGGGGGCTGCATTATTGTTTTTGGAATTTTTTTTAAGTAGATAATTGGTGGTTGGTTATTTAATGGTGTACACCAGAGCCAGCCCGTCATTTCCCCAAAGCTGTAAATCTTTGTAAAATAAGGTTGTTCTATAAATACTAATAATTTTTTCTTCCACCAAAATAGCTACTCAGACCAGACAATAAAATGAAGAACGAATGTCAGACAACTTACTTGATGTGTCTGCTGCTTCTGGATTTGATAGACTTGTAAAAATTGTTTTTCTTTACTTTGTGTTAGTTTCAGTGATTGTCTTCCTCTGAGAAGTCATTAATCAACCTCCTGATTAGTTTGCTGGATCTTGCACCTCTTCAAGGGCTCAACTGAATTTCTTTAGTGGGCCCTTTTGGTTCAGGGATCATTAAAGTTCTGCTGGCTACATCTGTGATAGAAAATAAGAAAGCAAACATTTGCACAAGGTCCGAAATGCATTTCCCTTACCAGATTGGATCTGGGGGTGGTGGGTGGGGACAGCAAGCATTGTCACTAATTCCAAAGGGACAGACAAAGAGCTTTGCAGCACCTTCAAAGCATACAGATTTCTTCTGGCCATAACTTTTGTGGACTAGAGTCAAATTTGTCAGACACATGGAGTAGGAAGATGTAAAGGAAAAATATTTATAATTTTTATAATATCAGTCAACTAAGGATAAGGCTTAGTGAAGTGGGTGCTAGTCAACAAAAGCTTCGGACCCATTAAATTGCTAAGTTTTTAATATGCCACAAAGCCCTCTGTTGCCTTAAGTTTGCTATGGAAATTTAGCCAGATTTTGAAATCCAAGTCACCAAACTCTGAAGCCTTGTGATGTTCTAATTTGGTACTGAAAGCTTGCTCTTTAAAAAAAATTGCAATACCTTTGAACCTGAAATCTTAAAATGTGATTGTGGATGAAAGATGTGGTTGTGGGTGGAATAGGGAACAAGGAAGAACTCTCTAGGACTGTCCAAGGTCCTGAAATAGAGCACCTTCCCAGAGAAGTCTCCAGGGTCTTGCCACACCAACTCCAAGCTTTTCTTGAATTTTAACTGTGTGTTAACTGTGTGTTTAACTGCAGTCAACGTACCCAACAGCCTTTAACTAACAGTATAATTGGCTTGGCTCCTTTGGTTACGTGGGAGTTTTTTGTTTCCTTTAGCATGAACAGTAGTATAAGAAAAGTGTATTTTCAAAATAAACCCAACAACTTTACTTAAAAAAAAAAAACAGTAAAATTGTCCAATGTATAAATAATACAGTTCACCATGAAGAAGAAGAGAAGAGATTGGATTTATACCCCGCCCTTCACTACCCAAGGGAGTCTCAGAGCGACTTACAAACTCCTTTCCCTTCCCCTCCCCACAACAGACACCCTGTGAGGTAGGTAGGTGGGGCTGAGAGAACTCTTGACAGAAACTGCTCTTTTTCAAGAACAGCTGTGCCAGAACGATGGCTTGCCCAAGGTCATCCAGCCAGGTGCAAGTGGAAGAGTGGGGACTCAAACCCGGTTCTCCCAGATTAGAGTCCACGCACTTAACCACTACACCAAACTTTGCATGAATCCATGCAAAGTTTCCTACATGCCACAAGGACCCGACTCTGAAGGGAAGTGGAGCCAGAACAAGAGGTGAGAGGGGAAGCCATGGTGGAATAACCTGTGGGGTGCTTCCCAAGAAAGAAAAGACCAGCTGTATTCCAGATCATGGATAAGTGGGTGTCCTCTTTTGGGGGTATTGCACTTTAAAGAAAATGGGAAGAACAACTCGGTGTGTGTGTGCACGCACTTTTGTTGGAGTTGAGCATCACTTCCCTAGAAGCCCCAGTGGGATTCGTGCAACCGCAAAGAAAGGCACAGTGGATTTTGATCATAGTTCAGAAGGAATTCATAAAGCCACGGCTTTGCTTGTCGCTGTTGGGAGTGTGTCTCTATATCTGATGCCAACCCAGCAATTGAATCAGTGAAAGACGAGTGAGAAAAAGATTCCTTGGACCCTGTCCCCAACCAGTGTAGGAATTGGGGGTTACCATTGCCAGGAGGTCCAGTTTGGTTAAGGGCCACTTCTTCCTCTCTTGATTTTCAACCCCCACCCCCACTTTGGTTTTTAAAAGGTGGAAGTTAAATTCCAATATTATATTTGTAAGAAGTAATTTAATCAAGAAATTAAGCCACTTGCATACTAACAAGGCTCAGCGATGCGTCTAACTAATATGAACAAAACCCCTCTCCTTTCCTCCCCCCTTCCCCCTGCACGCGCTCCATCTTCTTGATTAAGGCCTTCATAAATATTCATTGTATAAACAGAAGATTGGATGCCATTAAAGCAACGGGGGAAAGGGATTCAAATCAGAGTATTTCTGCTGAAACGAAAGGCCAGGCGAGGGTCCAAGCTTCACCCCCAATAACAATAAATCATCGGTATGCACAGATGCTAAGAAACCAACCTGTCACAGAGTTGTCATCTCCATCTTCAGGGTAAATTGGAAGAGAGTTAGCCAAATGTTTCTAAATAAAGGCCTGCTGGTGCTTTAATTGTAATGGACTTCTGGAATGAATGCCTGTGAGTATTAATTTGGGCTGCTGGAGAAGAGACGGCATAGAAATATCACCCAAGTCGAGCGTGTCCACTTGCAGCAAAGGTCTTCTCCAATTTGGGCATAAATAGACCTCAATAAATTACACCTTTTGTTAATAATTTATCTGTATTAAGGTAGAATGTACTTTGCAAAGGTAATTTAAGTCTGGGAATCAGGGGTTCTCTTACCTAGATTTTAACATTTTTTTCTTCATATGAAAAGGTAGCTTACCAGAAGAGGGCGATCCTGCCCTATTAGCAGCATGCCTGAGTGCTATCAACTAAGTGGAGAGTCAGGTGACTCAGAGTGGCCAGTAGAGTTCCTCCTGGCACTATAAAAGCTCAGATCCTGCCCTTGGCTGTGTCTGAGCAACTTTGAGTAAAATGTGAAGTGGTGTGAGGCAAGCTATCTCTGCTTGCCTGGGAGACTGGCTTAGGAACCTGTCTCATCTCCAGATGCCCTGCCCTGGCAGTAACAGAAGCTGAGTCCTATGCTAAAGCCACTTAACATCTAAATTTAGACAATGGGGAAAGGAAGAGGGAGGAAGAGACAACTAATGTTCATCCATTGGCACCTCATGGGGCTCAGTCATGCCTTCTCTTACTCTTTCTGGCTTCCCTTTTCTCTGTCTTCTGAAATGCCTTTCTCTTCCTTTACTTTCCCCACTTCCTATTCCTGAGCATCAGGGGAAACAGGATGTGTCCCAGTGTCTGTTGTCTCAGCCCAGAGAAAATTGCTGCTCTAGCTTGCCATTAGCAACCTAGAAAAGAAGCCTCAAATCATCACCCCTTTTTGTCACCGAGGTGGCTTTCCCGGTTTATAAACTGAAGTGTTTCCCTCTTTCTAGCACTAGGGGGCACTGTTTGCTTTCCAAAAGACAGGTTGAGTGTGTATGGTTTCAATTTGAATTTCTGTTTTGGGGGGGGGGATAGATAAATATCAAAGCAATTGAGCTAAAGGCACAAAAATTAAATTGGGAAGAAGGCAGTGGATAGGGAAAGGGGAGCCTTCTTGAATGTCTGGACTATAGAATTTATGAAATTGTTGCTTGAAGATACTCAAATCTCAGCTGTATATAAAGTTGTCAACTCTGGCTTGGAAAATTCATGGGGATTAGTGGGCAGTACCTGGGGAGGGCAGAATTTGGAATAAGGAAGGAAGTCAGCAGGGATGTGAGGTCATTGATAGGGATGGGCATGAACCAGCTGATGAACTAAAGTTCATCATGAATTTTGGCTGGTTTGTGGTTTGCAAAGCAATGTTCATGAACTGAAGAACTGCCATGAACTTTCAGGAATCATGATGCAGTTAATGGTGGTTTGTGAAGAGCAGAAAGCAGGGGGTAAAATGGCTCCCATCTATTTAAACCAAACAGCTGAGCGACAGGAGTTCCTTGCTGCTCAGCTGTTCATTTTAAATGGCCCCCTGCTTTCTGCTCCCTGTGAAAAGCCACGGGGAGCAGAAAGCAAGGGTTTAAACCAACCTTCCAGTTCATATTGGTGTGTAGTTCAGCCATGAACAATGAACTGCAAAAATGTGGTTCATGCCCATCCCTAGCTATACAGTCCACTAGCCAACACTGGATTGGGAAATTCCTGGAGATTAAGGGGGTGGAGCCTGAGGAGGGACCTGAACAGGCTATAATAGCCTAGAGTCCACCCTCCAAAAGAGTCTTTTTCTTCACTGGAACTGAACTCTGTAGCCTGGAGATCAGCTGTACTTCTGGGAGATCTCCAGGCTGCCCCGGTAGTTGGCAGCCCTGGAGTCCATCCTCCAAAACAGCCATTTCTTCCAGGGGAGCTAATGTCTTACTATGGAAATCAGTTGTAATCTCAGGAAAACTCCAGGCCTTAACTGGGAGTTAATGTTACAAGATGCCTGGGATCCATTAGAAGCTTAGCAGCATATTTGAGCCTGAATACTTATTGAGATCAGCGTCCTATCTGAATGTATTATCTTTCATGACTTGTTGTAAAGCTCTTTATGAACAAGAGAGCTTTTGTACTACTGTATTTCCTGAGGAAGATCCAATTTTGAAACGGTGTTATATAATCCGGAGACAACGTTGATGATGTATTTTTATACTAGGATTTTCTTATGATTTGAAGGAATTTGTTTATTGTATTGTGTTGTAGTGCTTTTGACCATAATATACAGAAAGCATTTTCTTTGCAAGTCTTGTTGACTGCTTGATCTGTGGGTCAGACACTCACGACTGTTTGCCACCCAAGTCAGAATAACGAGACGAACAACGTTGTGGAATCAAACAAGGGCCACTTTATTACATATTAACTGAGATGTCAAAACGCGGCAAGGGAACTAAGTGGGGTTGGGGGGGCAGAACAGGCCAAGCAGGTGTCAGTACAGCCAACCTCCTTGCCTCACAAATGGGCAAGCCACCAGCCCCGGTCTGAGGCCACTACTCTGGGCCATGACTGGCAGCCCAGCGCACTGGTTGCCCCTCAGGTGCGCCTACCCCTGAAGCCCTACAGCCTGCAGGGAGGAGTCAGCCTAAAGGGTTTCCAGAGGTGATCACCATTCGCAGCCTAGGGCCCTAAAACCCGCAGGCCATTCCTGATGACCCCCTTGTTCCCCAATGGGAACTGGCTGAAGGTACTTACCGGTTCTGCTTTCCCAACCTACACTACTCTGCCACATGCAAGGCCAAGCCTCTGCTTTGACCACTGCGGCCATTTAGCAGCCCAAGGCTGCCCTAATCCCTTGCCGCAAGTCCTCAAGAAACAAATCATTGTCCTTGTTTGATAAATGAACCCCATCATCCCGATACAGGTCAAGAAGCTCTATCCGTATCCTGGGTTGAGGTAATACCAACCCTGACCACCCTCCATGGCCTTCTGTAACTGGCGAGTCACCTTTCTCCGGGCCTGATCCAAACTCCGGGGATCACCCAGGCCACACCAACCTGGCGCAGCAACATTGCTGGCCAAACCAGCTGCGTATCTGGCCACCATGCTCGTATCCTGGCGATGTCTTCTTTAACTTGAAGCACCAACGTGATGCCCTTCAACAAACCAAGGTCATTTCCACCAAGACGGATGACCAGAACATGTGGGGGGGGCACCCGCCTCACTCGAAAAACAGTGGGAGGAGTCCGGGCCATCTCATGCCCCTCCTGCACAACCATTCAACTTGCGCCAACTGTACCCTGATGGGACTAGGCCCCCTGACCAGCTGACCCCTTTGCAAGAGGCTGCCCTTGAATCCTGTGCACTATCTAAATGGTCTCCTGCCACTGGCCACGAAGAGGTCATCGACTGGAGCCACAAATGAGGATGGATCTAATCCCACCTTAATGACGGATTCATGGCGACCCTCATACGAAAGCCTTTGTCATACTCCAGCCAGGCAAACACCGTAAAACCCGTATATGCCTTGTATATGATGTCCATATACTGCGGCATGGGCGAGGCCCGCCATGGCTGATGGCAAACGATGACTCCCGTGTAAATCAAAAACCCTGGATGCCAATTGGCCTAGGTTCTATCTGCCCTCCGCTTCTTAAGGCTCTCTTTATCGCGCTCATCAAGATCTTCCTTGTCCTTCTCCAATTTCCTAAATAATAGACTAAAGACGTCAATAAAGTCTCTAAGAATCCTATTCCTGGTAGCCACAGACAGATGGTCACCCAAAGGCATAGCCAAGTCACCGCTGGGCAGGGCTTTCCCTGGAACTTGCTCATATGTGGCCACCCACCCAGGCCACCCACTCGGCGGGTAAGGGTAAGCAGAGGGTGGTTCGCCCCACCACCCATGCGGTGGAGGTGGACCCTGCCACCCTGCCCCCATTTGGGATGAGCCTGTAGACTGTTTGGCCAAGGACCCTGTGTTCCCATGACCCCAAGGCCACACTTTCACGTCCTCAGGAGACTTGCCATCCTTACCTTCCTGGGATGGTGGTCCCTTGTACACCTCGAGCTGGTGTTCCACCACCACTTTCTCACCCTGTTGGCCACTGTCTTGCTGAGGTGGAGCACCCAAGGAACCCTGACCATCCTCCAGCATGGCCAGGCACACCAAGACTTTAGCCTGAAATGAGGAAACCGGTTTAGACTTAGCTTTTTTAGCCCCAGCCCTCAGGCTCCGGGGTAAGCTTGCGGCGCTGCTTGGAGACTCCAGGCGAGCCAAAATAGCCACGTTAATGGGGTCCCCTTCATCATCTGATGATACCTGCTACACTGGCCTCTTAGGGGGTTGCTTAGGGGCAGGCTGCTTGCCCTTGGATGGGCCTTGGCCTTTCATAGGCACCATACACACCTGCTCACCCCCTGAACAAGCCACCCACAGTAACCTGGGGGCAAATGCAAACCCCAGTGAGGCCACACAAGACCAACCGCCCTGCGGCCCCTGTCTGAGCTCCCCCCTGGAAAGTCCCTGCTAAGTCTTGGGGGGCCCCTTTGCTGTATGTCCCCTTGTGTCATTTAATTAGTTGTGTCCTTGTTTGTTTGTTCAGGTTTTTTTTATACTACTTATATTATTCCCTATCAATAAGCGCATGTCCGCCGGGGGGGGGGGACACCCGCAGGGGCTAAACCACCAGACACCAAAGCAATGCCTACTGCAAGCTCTGGGCCACCTAATCCCCATCGATCAAAATGAGGGGGGACGCAACCCACCCAGCCAACCAGATCTACGCTCCCTTTAAGGGCCGCACCTGGCTGCTACTGCAGCAAAGCCACCGGCACCCAACTGCGTGACAGTGGTAACAAGTGGCGCATGCCTCAAACCGAAAGAACCTCCATCAGTGCCTCAAACCGCCCTGCCTCCCCAACTCAGCCGAGGCCCGCAGCTCTGGGAGCTCACGGGCTGCCAGTTGCCGCATCGCCACTGCTCAATAGGCTGGTGTGCTAATCTGCCACTGCTGAAACGCCACCGTGCTCCACTGAAGCCACACCAAAACACGGCTGCGCTCCCTCGAAGCCGCTGCCAAAATGCCACCTTGAACAGCAGAAGCAACCACCACTGTCCCACTGTCACCGCAGCCGCAGTCCTGCTGATGCTGCCGCTCCCAGCTGGAGCTCTAGGCCAGAAGTAGGCCTCTCCACACCCAGCTGATATGTGCTTGGAGCTGCAAGACAGCCCCCGCACTCCATTTGCATTGCTGGGAGCGCGGGAGCCCAGTTCCTTCACATTTATTCTCTTAACTGGGAGTTGGCATCCTTATCTGTACGTAGATTTCCTAAATGTCTCAAAATCTGAGGCCAGCTTCCAATCCAAAATTATATAAGTAGGAAAAGTTTTTAAAAAAACAAAAACGACCCAGCAAAATGAATGTAGGAGCCGATTGACTAGACAAGACCTCAGATCCGTGTAATGCAGCGTTCGGTTTCTTATCTGGTGAAGGGAACTTTGAGTCTTTAAAGCTTATGTCCTGGAAAATGTTGTTGGTCTTTCAAGTGTTTGTAGGAGTCAGATTGCCAGTTGCCCCAATGAGTTAACAAGCAGAACTTGTGAGAAAGGGATGGCCGTCCCTTGTCTACAGTGACTGGTCATCAGAAGTGTCATTGAGGTTCCATTTCCATATTCCGAATCACTTGCATAGATGTTGCACAGATCTGAACACACATCTTGTATTGGCCTTCCATGCCACAATGGCTCAGACTAGCCCAATCCCATCGGATCTCAGAAGAGAAGCAGGGTCAGTATGCGAATGGGAGACCACCAAGGAAGACAGGGGCTGCTATGCAGAAGAAGGCAACGGCAAATCACCCCTGCTCATGTCTTGCCTTGAAAACCCCATGAAGTGGAACTTCACAGGGTGGCCGTGAGTCAAGTGCGATTCAACAACACACTCTGCCAACCTACCTATGCTACACCTCAATGGCAGAGCAGCGGCTCTGAGTTTGGAATATTCCAGGTTCAACCCATTTAAAAGATTCAGAGAGCAGGACTAAGACCCTCCGTGAGACCTTCAAGGCCCACTCTGACGGGGCTAGACTTCAGAACAGGCCCAACCTACTCAGTAGTTATTGTTTAGAGGTCTTGACTCACCTTTTATTTGTTAGGTTAGCAAAAAGCTAGAAATGTTTTAGAAAAGTAAATTTCAGTTTATTGAAAATGCTTCAATAATCAAAAATTTATTGGGTTGGATCCAGCAGATCACCTGGGAAAGCACTTCCACTAGCAGAACAGCTCCATGAGATCCAAACCGTTGTATTGTGCTTGTGACACATTCTGCTGGCCTGGATTATGGTAGATGGGTTGGAGGGCCTCATTTTGTGGGGGCTGATCTTCTCAAGCCAGGATTCCACCACTGCACTGCCTGTCAGAGTGCTCACTACTGGGTAAGGTTGCCAGCCTCCAGGTGGGGGCTGGAGTTCAACCAAAATCATAACTGTTCTCCAGTCAGCAGAGATCAGTTCCCCTGAAGGAAATGGTCATTTTGGAGGGTGGACTGTATGGTACCAGAGGTTAGACTTCTGAGCTCCCTCCCCAAACTCCAGGCACTGCCCCCAAATCTCCAGGAATTCCCCAAGCCAGAGATGACAACCCTACTACTGTGTTAGATAGGTCAACAGTCTGACTTGGTATAAAGTGGGAGTCTTCTTCTCCTGTTGCTCAATCTAACTGAAGGGAACAGAACAAAGAAAAGAGATACCTTTCCTAAAGGAAACGCTAAAGCAATTTTAAAAAAAAGTTTCACAAAGGAGACATGATCAAAGTTTATAAAATTAAGCATAGTGTTGAGAAAGCAGATGGAGCTTTTCTTCTCCCTCTCTTACATCAGGTAGGGTTAGGGTTCCCAAAAGAAACGGATGTGAGCAGACCAAACAACGTACTTTTTCATGCATCATACGAGTGTGTATGTGTGTGTGTGTGTGTGAGAGAGTGAGTGAAGTGCTATCAAGTCATTTTGGACTTATGGTGACCCTATGAATTAATGACCGCCAAAACGTCCTATTGATAACAGCCAATCCCAGAACTTGCAAACTGAGGGCCGTGGCTTCTTTTACACAATTAACATATGGAATAGTTATAACTCTGGGATAATGTGTTCAGAACTGCACAGCTCCTGCCAGGGTTACCAAGGTGGCTGCAGAAAATGCAATATAAGTTAACTAAAGGGAATACAAACAAGAATGCAAAAATAGCATTTCTCCTCCTTCAGGGGGGACTTCCTACCAGCTTGAACCAATGAAATTAGAGCTGGATTTCTTTGCAATGGCTGGGAAGGCAGCGGCTGGTAAAGAGAGTGCTTGAATAGATTAAGAGAGATTATATTTAATTAAAGCAGGCTGCCCAAGTCTTGGTGTCTCTCTTCCTTTCCTTCATCAGTGATCAGCTTTGATTTGTTGGATTCGCTCCACTTACACAGCACAAAGGAAACACCTGTTAACTTTGAAATTGTAATATCTCCCGGGGCTCAGAAAGGCCAGACCAAGAGACAGTCCGTGTGCCTGCCATTGTTCATGAGCCAAGGTTGGCTTGTCTTCTGAGTTTGACAGTGGCTGCTGATCTTGGCCACCAAGATTTATTCACTTCATTCATAGCCTTTCTTGCTAAGACTCAAGACGGATTGCAAAATACATTATTAAAAATCAATCAGACAGTGTAAGACATCCAGGAAACAGTTCCGTCAGACAACGATTACAGAATTATACAATAGTACAAACAAAACCTATCTAAGGCATACCGTAAGGCAGACAGTTGATTGCTAAGGTAGAAGGCAAGGCAGTAAAAGGAAAGTAATTCAGCACAGAGTGGAAATTTGGCACATCACACCCCCCCAAAATCTTATCAAAGAGATTCAATAAGTTTAAGATCAGGGAGGGCTATTGCCTGTCTTAATGAAAAATATTTGCATTCTGCACTCGCTATGTATTTTTTAAAAACTCTTTTAACAACAGTGAAACTAGTAATAAATAAAACAAAACAGCATTTAAGCGATTCATCAAAGCACCAGTATAGAAATGCAAGAACAAAAATCAGCAATTGTCAACCATTTTGAACTATTAAAAACACTGGAGGGGGAAGCACAAAACTTGGCATTAAACCAGCATTAAAATTAGTGTGTTTGATAATAACTGAAGCAAAATCAGATGGGGTCAGGAGAGGAAAAGAGGATAGCCAACTTTTAAACTGGTCCCTTTAGCCACTATCAGTTTAATCGGAAGACAATTATCAGGTGGTGTTACTTACCCCCACACACACCAGGAGCGCTTCAACTGTTCATTTTGATTACTTAAACCTCTATTAATGGGGTAGGAACACACACCCATCCAGTTGGCAACCTTAGAAGAAACAGAGCCCCAAATTTGTGATGCTCACAAGAGCTTTTCTCTGTGGTTCCCCCAGTGGAAACAAAACGGCGAAGGGGTTGGAGTCTTTTGCTTAGGAGGAAGGCATTTAGGGGACTGAAATTGCTGAGCTGCAGATTGTACACACAACAAGTAATTCATCTATGGTTTTCACTGCCACAAGATTCAAGAATTCTGCAAATATGTGAAGGACAGATATGTCTGCAGCAATACACTAAGGCCAGCTGAATTGAGCCTCCATATTCAGAGCAAGCAAGCCTCTAAGTACCCGTTGCTTGGGAGAGGGACCCACAGTTTTTCCTTGGAGGAAATGGCAGTTCCAGAGGGTGGAGTCTGTGTCGTTATACCCTGCTGAGGCCCCTCCCCTCCCCAAACCCTGCCTGCCCCAGGCTCCACCCCCAAATCTCCAGGAATGTCCAATCAATATTGGGCAGTCCATACAGGACTGGTTCTATTTCTGTCTCCTTTTACTTTTGCTTCTTAAGTAAAAGGTGACAGAAATAGAATCAGAAGTCTAAATGCAATGTTCCAGCAACTTGCATCTTGAGACAAAGAGAACTATTATAATAACCAGTGTAAAGAAGTAGAAGAGAACAATAAAATAGGAAGAAGAAGAGATCTGTTCCACAAGATCCAGGAAATCAAAGGGAAATTTAAACCACCGGCATGCTGAAACATCGACACGGAAATACATTATCTGAACAGGATAAAATAAAGAAAAGATGGGAACAATACACCAAAGAATTATACAGAAGGATAAGAGATTCCTTCAAAGAAGAATCTTTTGAAGAACCTTCAATTTTAGAAAGTGAAGTGAAAGCTGCACTGAAAGCAGTTGGGAGTAACAAACCACCAGGAGTAGATGTGATAGCAATACAGCTATTTCAAGTCACAGAAATGGAGTCCATCAAAATTTTAACAAGAATATGCCAACAAATATGGAAAATAAAATAATGCCCCGCAGACTGGAAATGCTCAGTCTACACTCCAGTTCCAAAAAAAGGAGATGTCAAAGACTGCAGCAGCTATCAGAACATCTTATTAATTTCTCATGTGAATAAAGTGATGCTCAAAATCTTACAAGATTGCTACCATATATGGAAGAAGGAATGCCAGATGCTCAAGCTGGATTCAGAAAAGGAAGAAGCACTAGAGATCATATAGCAAATTTATGTCGGTTACTGGAGCATACAAAATAATTTCAGAAGGAAATGAATTTTTGTTTCATAGATTACAGCAAAGCTTTTGGTAGTGGATAATGAAAAGTTATGGCTGATTTAAAAAGAAATATGTGTGACACAACCTCTAAATGTTTTGATGTGCAACCAGTACTCTGGACAAGAGGTTACTGTTAGGAAAGAACAGGAAGCGGGACCCGTGATACTCATGGGGGGGAGTATTCCTAAAGGCTCCTGGCCTGCAGAAGCAGCTCCGCAGGTAAGCATTCTCCCCCCAGCTCTGGTGGCGAGGCCTGAGAGCCTCCCAGCCACTGGGCCCGCCAATCTCCCCACAGCCGATCTGCCCCCACGGATCTTCCCTCTCCCCAGGCACCGGCAGTGAGACCTGAGCGCCTCCCAGCCACCAGACCACCAATCTCTCCCCCGCCGATCTTCCCTCTACCCGGGTACTGGCGGCGAGGTCTGAGCGCCTCCCAGCCACTGGGCCCGCCAATCTCCCCACAGCCGATCTTCCCTCTACCGGGTACCAATGTTCCCTCTAAGCTGCGGAGTCTTGTGAGCAAAAATTCTACTTTGTGAGTGACTGGTGTAAAAATTCTGAGTGAGCGATTTGACTACTGCATGCATTAGCTTGCTCTGGAGCCCTCCTTCCTGAGCTAAGACAAAATGTGTGAGCCAGAAGCTAGAAAGCTGTGAGCTAGCTCACACTAACTCAGCTTATTGGGAACAATGCCAGTACTGGTGGCGAGGCCTGAGCACCTCCCAGCCACCGGGCCTGCCGATCTCCCCCCCGGCTGAGCTTCCCTCTACCTGAGTACCAGCGGCGAGGCCTGAGCACCTCCCAGCCACCGGGTCCACCGATCTCCCCCCGGCTGATCTTCCCTCTACCCGGGCTCCGGCAGCGAGGCCTGTGCGCCTCCCAGCCACCGGGCCCGCCAATCTCCCCCCCACCAATCTCCCCTCCACCCGGGCTCCGGCGGCAAGGTCTGAGCGCCTCCCAGCTACCAGGCCCACCGCTCTCCTCCCGCTGATCTTCCTCCACCTGGCCACCGGTGGTGAGGCCTGGTCACCTCCCAGCCACCGAGTCGCTGATATTTCCTCCACCCAGGCACCGGCGGCGAGTTCTGAGTGCCTCCCAGCCACCGGGCCCACCAATCTCCCCCCCCAGCTGATCTTCCCTCTACCCGGGTACCGGTGGCGAGTTCTGAGTGGCTCCCAGCTGCCGGGCCCGCCGATCTCCCCCCCCCCGGGTGCTCTCCC
>NW_015174299.1:550624-564781 GCF_001447785.1 Gekko japonicus | reverse complement strand
CACCGACCCCCCCCCCCCCCGGCCGATCTTTCCTCTACCCAGGTACCGGTGGCAAGTTCTGAGTGCCTCCTAGCCGCCGGGCCTGCTGATCTCCTCCCCCGGCAGATCTTCCCTCTACCCAGGTACCGGTGGCAAGTTCTGAGTGCCTCCTAGCCGCCGGGCCCGCCGATCTCTCCCCCACGGCCAATCTTCCCTCTACCCAGGCACAGGCGGTGAGGCCTGAGCACCTCCCAGCTGCTGGGCCCGCCGATCTCCCCCCTCCGCTGATCTCCCCTCCACCCAGACATGCGCAGGGAATGCTGTATATCCCCCGTACAGTTTTTTAAACTTTTCAGATTTTTCTGCACATCTGGGGATTGCCTCAAATGTGCAGGAAAATCTCCCTGCCCCCCAGATGCCCTGATGTGCGGATTTAGATAATAGCCTTGGCTATTAGATATATAGATATGGACAGATTGTTTCCAATTGATAAAGGACAAAGGTGTATTTTATCTCCCTATCTGTTCAATCTATATGCAGAAGACATCATAAGGAAAACTGGATTAGATTTAGATGAAGGCAGAGTGAAAATGGGTGGAACATTAATAATTTGAGATATGCAGGTGACACGACATTACTGGCAGAAAATAGTGAAGACCTGAAATGACTACTTCTGAAGCAAAAAGTGCCAAAGCAGGATGACAGCTGAACATCAAGAAGGCAAAAGTAATGACTATCAGGGAATGTATACAACTTTAAGGCTGACAATGAAGAAATGGAAATTGCCCAAGATTCTCAGTCCCTTAGCTCCATCATCAACCAAAAGGGAGACTGCAACCGAGAAATCAGAAGGAGATTGAGACTGGAAAGGGCAGCCAAGAAGGAGCTAGAAAAGACCCTTAAGGGTAAGAATATGTTGCTGGTGACCAAGCTCAATATAATTCATACCATAGTATTTCCCATTATTGTGGCCCCGGTCACATGGGCCGGATATCGTGGGGGGAGGCGTGGCTGTTTGCCCCGGAGCGAACTACCGCGCAGCTGCCAGATCAAATGTCCTGCCGACGTCCCATGGTTTGGGGGGAGGTGCCGATCATACGTCAATCCTGCGGCGCAGCAAAGAAGCGGCGTGGGTTGTGGTTTTTTTTAACCGAAGTGTGCGCATGCACCATTGGGTGCTTGTGCGCATCCCATGGAGACTTGGGGAAAAGAAACCTTTTCTCAATGGGACATGGGTGGGCGCCGGATGCCACGAGCTACCACCGGAAACGTGATCAGACGCCCACCCTTGCCCCGCGGTTTCCGAAAACTAGTACCTCGGAGGTACTAGTTTTTTACGGTGCATCTTCAGCGGGAAGCCTCAGGTTAGCCATGGGAGCTCTACGCTTCCCAGATGTTGCAGTTTGATCGTGCCCGGAAAATCCGCCTATCTTCCATCTCTGTAACGTGGCTAATGCTCCGTGTGACCGCAGCCTAAGTATGGGTGTGAAAGACGATGAAGAAAGCTGACAGGAAGAAAATTGATTCATTTGAAATATGGCATTGGAGGAAAGTTTTATGGATACCATGGACTGCTAAAAAGACAAACAAGATGGTTCTAAATTAAATCAAGCTTGAACTCTCCTTAGAAGCTAAAATGACTAAGCTGAGGCTATCATACTATGGCCACATTATGAGAAGGCAGGAGTTACTGGAAAAGACAATAATGCTAGGAAAAGTTGAAGGCAGCGGGAAAAGAGGAAGACCCAATATGAGATGGATTGACTCTATCAAGGGAGCCACGGCCCTCAGTTTCCAAGACCTGAACAAGGCTGTTAAGGATACGATGTTTTGGAGGTCATTAATTCATTGGGTTGTCATAAGTTGAAAGTGACTTGACAGCACTTAGCACGTACACACGGATACCCAGGCTAGTGCAAGCTCACCAGATCTCGGAAGCTAAGCATGGTCAGCCCTGGTTAGTACTTGGATGGGAGACTACCAAGGAAGTCCAGGGTAGCTAATCAGAAGCAGGCAATGGCAAACCACCTCTGTTAGTCTCTGTCAGGATCCACAGCAAAACAACGAAGTACACGCTTCCAGGAAGGTTTTACTTTTATTGAAAAGCTATAGATGCAGTAACATGAACACTGTTAGGAATGGCGGGTTGCCTATGCACATAATAGGTCTGTAAAGCCTTGGTGAACTTCGGTTTTCCGGTTTGCTTCTTCGCTGGAGTAATTGGGCACCCCTTGGTTCCCTCAAGCTTCTCCTGGTGTGCTTGTCCCCCGCAGTTGGCTGCGAAGTGGCCCCACTTCCCACATTTTAGGCACAGACCTTGTCTCATACGCTGCTCCCGCGTGGCATCCGGTTGTCTCAGTGGTTTAGGCTTAGGAGTCGTAGGGGTAGCCTTTCCCCCAGCTGCAGCTATGTCAAGCCTTAAGGTCTGCAAGCGATTCTCAGCACTCTCCGCCTCTTGCATCCACGCCATGAGGGAGATTGGGTCGACCGACCTCAGGACCGTTTCTCGGATCTCCGTGTTTAATCTGACCCGATACATCTCAGCTAAGACATTGTCAGGCCAGTTTTGTAACTTGGCTGCGTGTAACTTGAATTCCGCTGAATACTCTTGTACTGTTCTACGCCCTTGCTTCAGCGTGCGCAAGTACGCTCGTGATCTCGGCCCCGCGTTTCGATCTTCAAATTGGGCTCGCAGCGCTCACATGAAGGCAGCCAGATCTGTCAGTTCCGGGCCCCATGCATTATACAGTCCTACATACCATGCGGCTGCTGGGCCCCGGAGGCGGGCGGCCACTACATCAATTTGGCTGCTGTCATCTTGGAACAGGTGCCCCGAGCGGTCCACAAATTTCTGCACACACCACAAAACACGAGAGTTCATCAGGGTTGCCATCGAATGTAGCTTCAATTAAGTCCTTCGGTCGGGGAATCACCTGGCCCCTCGGGCTGGCTGGCCTCGGTGCAGGTGCAGGGACTTCTCCTGGTCTCGGGGCCAGTACGTCGGCTGGTTGAGCGGGAACTCCCGGGGCAGGTATTTGTGGTCCCGCCAGCACGACCGGGGCAGCCAGGCGCCTTTCCAGTGCCTCCTCGACCGCTCGTGTTACCAAGTCTGGTATGGCCATGATGACTTCTTCTAAGGTTTGCTGTAGATGCTGAATGTCACGATCAGCCACCTCCATGTACTTGGCTAGTTCCAGTCCCTTGTCCGGGGACACCCGGCCACTCCGGGTCTTCGATCACTTCGAACCCATGAGCTAGCGATCGGCTCGAACTGGGATCCCAATGGAGGTAATCCCGCCGCGGCGAGGCCCATGTCATACACACTGTTTCTCAGAGGGCCCCCCATTAGCAGATTCATCTCTGTCGTCGAGTCGGGGTTAAATTGGCTCCAGCTAGCCCTGGTCCTGCCACTCTGCCCAGTCCGGTATCAAGGGGCCTGGGGCATCAGGAGCAGGTACACCGACAAGTACTTCGGGATAGTTCCCCCCACTGGCACCATTACCGGCGGCGGCATAGTCACCGGCAGCAAGGCTGTGGTTACTGGGGTTGTTCCCGCGCTGTCGCCGGGGGTCCCCCCGACATCGTCTGGCTCCGTCTGATCCTTTGGTATAGCTTCCTCCTCTCCGTCACTCATCTCGGTTCGGAAAGATATGCAGAGATAGAGGATGAAGGATTCCTAACAGAATGTCAGGATCCACAGCAAAACAACGAAGTACAAGCTTCCAGGAAGGGTTTACTTTTATTGAAAAGCTATAGCTGCAGTAACCTGAACCCTGTTAGGAATGGCGGGTTACCTATGTGCATAATAGGATATAGGGCATTCGTATGCACCCCCCTAATCCAGTATCCAATGAAATGGACTCCCGCATGCGGGCATTGGCCTGGGAACTAATGGCTGCAGAAGCCAGGAAGGTAAGAGCTTCCCACGGACTATAGACACACCAACTCCTCCAGCAGCCTTGAGAGATATGCATTACAGCGAAGAAGCAATTAAGCGCATGGGAAGGAATGCACAGCAATTATAAGTACACAGCATACTCATGACAGCATAGCTGACAGTCTCTTACCTTGAACACCCTGCAGGGTCATCATAAGTCAGCTGTGACATAATAGCAATTTCTATGACCATAAATTAAAGAGAAGTTCAAATGGGTCAATTGGTCTTTTCTGTATTTTTATGCAAGCCACCAAGATTAGGCTTTTAAAAAAAATAATGCAGACTGAATATCTTCAGATATCAAAATTCAGTGCTTCATAGTTACTTTTGCACTGATTGCACATGGGGGGAAATAGCCCTGACTTGTAGCCCATTAAGTAGCCAGGAGTGGGTTATGCTCCTTTTTTGATCTGGTCTGGAGGCCACACCACACCTGGGTCTGGCTCACCTTGTTCTCTCTGTTTCATAGCATTCGCTCAGGAGTGTTTTGCTGAGTGAGCTTGCCATTTGCTTTCCATTTCTTTCTTTTTAAAAAATATTATTAATCCATTCTGTTCTCTCTCAGTCTCTTGAAAGCCAAAGAAACTGGGGTGCTTGAAGGGCTCTGCAATTAAAAAAGCCTGCCACTGCTAGCATTTACCAGCAAGGGTTGTCACAGGAGCTGGCGCTTGGAGAAGTGCCATTCTATGCCCTTCAAGTCTGGGCATGAGCTCCAATTTGGTCTGAATGGTTGTTGATGCTACAGAAGGATGCCCTTTGGGAGGTGCCAAACAAGCTAATTGCCTTCTCCTCCCCACGCAGAACATGAAAAACAGTCCACCCTTCCCTTTTTAAAGAATAAAAGCAGGTAACAGCACAGTAAGGGCAAAACACTTCCAAAGTGCACTTCATGTATTCAGCAGAATTGTAGGAAAAATTGGTTGCAACTATGGCGTGCCTGTGTATCTCATGTGTAAACATTATTCTTAGGGTTGCCAAACTCCTGGTAAGGCCTGGAGACCCCCCCAGAATTACAACTGATTTCCAGACTACAGGGTTCAATTTCTGTGGAAGAAATGACAGCTTTGAAAGGTGCACTTTATGGCATTATATCCTGCCAAGGACCTCTCCTCCCCAAACCCTGCCTTCCCCAGGCTCTACCAAAAAACCTCCAGGAATTTTGCAAGGTGGAGTTGGCAACCCTGTCCTTCATAAGGGAGAAGAAAGGTGGCATGGTATAGCCTGATCTCACCAGGTCTCAGAATCTAAACAGGGTCAGCACTTGCACAGGAGAACACCAAAAACTCTGCAGAGGAAGGCAATGGCAAGCCACCTCTGGTTCTCACTTGCCTTGAAAACCTCTTGCTGGGGTCGCTATCAGTCACTTGTGACCAGTGTTCCCTCTAAGCTGAGTTAGTGTGAGCTAGCTCACAGATTTTTAGCCTCCAGCTCATAGATTTTTGTCTTAGCTCAGGAAGGATGGCTCCAGAGCAAGCTAATTTATGCAGTATCCAAATCACTCGCTCACAACTTTAATGCCAGCAGCTCACAAAGTAGAATATTTGCTCACAAGACTCCACAGCTTAGAGGGAACATTGCTTGTGACTTGATGGCACTTACCTACATAGGTATCTCTCCTTATATATAATTGAGTAGTGGGTGCCAAAGTTCTAAAATGCACTCCTTTAGTGTATGGACGCTTGAACTGTCAGTCAGAAGACACTGGCTGGGTTGACTGGCTGCTTTGTGCAGTCCCACCCAGCGTTTCAAGGTCTTTTGCATATGGAAGCTGATTGGACTTCACTGCATTCCACACCTCAAACTCACCCCCCTCCCCACAAGGCAGTTGGAATGTCAGTTGCATATGGAACCTTCAAGGTCTTTTGCATATGGAAGTTGATTGGACTTCACTCCATTCCACACCTCATACCCCCCCCCCCCGCAAGGCAGTTGGAATGTCTGGTGGTGTGTAGGTCCCAGGATCATGTTTTAAAAGCTGCCTGGGGAGATGGGGACCTCAGACAGGTTACAGTGCCATAGACTCCACCCTCCAACCCAGCTATTTGCTCCTGGGGAACTATTGTTGCCAATCTTGGCCCAGCACCCATCAAACCATTCTCTTCAACCCCCTGCTGTGCAGCACACTTTCCCCTAGGGTTGCCAAACTCCAGGTGGGACCTGGAGATCTCCCACTGCTACAATTGATTTCCAGATGACAGAGATCAGTTTCCCCTGGAGAAAATGGCTGCTTTGGAGGGTAGACCCTATGACATTATACCTGCTGAGTCCTTCCGCCCCCCCCGCCCAATGCTGCCCTCTACAGAATCCACCCCCCAAACCTCCAGGTATTTCCCTCCTTAGAGCTGGCAACCCTACATTCCCCTCAGTGCCTGTTGGTAGGCAACTAAGCTTGGTCCTGTCACCTACTTTGGCCTTTGGGAGAAAACACATTGGGGCCAGTCCTGATAGGGTTGCCAACTCCAGATGGGATATTCCTGGAGATTTGAGGGATGGAGCCTGAAGAGGGTGAGGTTTGAGGAGGGGTGGGACCTCAGACAGGTACACTGCCATAGACTCCACCCTCCAAACCAGTCAGTCCACATAGGGAACCATTGTTGCCAATCTCCAGCTGAGGGCTGGAGAGCACTTAGAATTACAACTGCTCTGCAGAAGGGAGGGCAGAAGTCAGCTGAAGTCAAAGGGGCAGATAATGGTAGGTTGATGGTTAGCTGGGAAGGAGATGGGGTTGCCAACTACATGCTGACAAATTCCTGGGGATTTGAGGGGTGGAGCCTGGAGAGGGTGGGGTTTGCAGAGGGGTGGGACCTCAGACAGGTAGAATGCCATAGACTACACCCTCCAAACCAGCCACTTTGTCCTGGGTAACAATTGCTGCCAATCTCCAGGTGAGGGCTACAGATCACTCACAGTTACAACTGCTCTTCAGGTAGCAGAGATCAGTTCCTCTGGAGAAAACAGTGAACTCTGTCATTATACCCTGCTGAGGTCACCACAGCAAATTGACACTGTTTGCCCAAAGCCAGAGCACTCCCCCAGAGCCTCTTTCTAGATCCCGTTGTATTGCTTTCACAACAGGCTTTACTGCTAGTTCTCTATAAAATCATTTGCTGCATGTAGAAAACAAACTCCTCAGGGAGAAGGATTCATTCCAGATTTCTCCATGACATGTGAGCTTTCTGTGTGCAAGGAATTTTCTTTAATTCTTTATCACTCCATCTGCAGCCTGGAATGGACTGAGTCCAGGAAAAGCTTTATTGACTGATTGAATTGACCATATGAATTGACCCTGAAAGAGGGCCAGGAAAGCAAAGCACAGAGCAGACTCCATTGCCAGACATTTTGCTGTCACCACTAGACAGTACATCCAGGTGAAATATAGCCAACAAGTATAGATCCAAGAAACATCTTTGTGCTCTGTAGTATGAAAGAAGATACATAATTTAGTAGCTAACACAGAGTACTTTTAAAATATATTTATACTAGGAGTAATGCCCGTTGTGGGAAGAAATACAATGAGATCTAGAAGGAAGCTCCAGATGAGTGTCCCGACTGTGGCTGGTGGGGCGGCAGAGGGAAGTGGAAAATGGAGGGAGGCCAGCCATGTTTCTTTCCTTCTGCTTAGCTATAAGCAGGGGTCATTTCATAGAAAAAGAGCTAGGGGGACTCATTAGCATAACTCATTAGCATATGCCACACCCTCTGACATCACCGGAAGTGTGTCCTCCCCACAGCCGGCGGCGACCTCCAGCGGGCGCCAGCAGGGAGCTCCAGGCCCCGCCCTCCCGCACCTCCCCCGGGGGGATGGCGTCCCCCCGTGTCCCCCCCCAAATGACCCCTGGCTATAAGGCAGGGCTGTCTCAAGTCATTTTGCTGCCCCAAGTGGGTAGAATAGGAGGACAGCCTCTTGGTAACGGATATGGTTCTCTCCATATGACGGATATGGTTCTCTCCACCTCTGGCTTATTTTTTGAGGGTGAGGGGGGTGAGGGGGGTGTTATGCATTGGCAGCTAAGGTAGAAAAGCACCTCTTCCTGTGCCATGTTTTCTGGGTTCCAAGGGTCTGGTAAGTAGTTCCATAGCTGATTGCCAACTCTGGGTTGGGAAATACCTGTAGATTTGAGGGGTAGAGCCTGGGGAGGGCAGGATTTGGGGTGGGGAGGGACCTCAGTAGGGTATAATACCATAGAATCCAGTGCCCAAAGCAGCTATTGCCTCCAAGAGAACTGATCTTGGTCATCTGGACATCAGTTTTAATAGCTGGAGATCTCCAGGTGCTGCCTGGAGGTTGGCTTATGTTAATTTGGGGCTATCCAGTCACAGCTAAGGTAGAAAAGCACCTCCTCCTGTGCCACGTTTTCTGGATTCCAAGGGTCTGGAAAGTGGTTCCATAGCCAATTACACGGTTGCCAACTCTGGGTTCGGAAATACCTGTAGATTTGAGGGGTAGAGCCTGGGGAGGGCAGGATTTTGGGTGGGGAGGGACCTCAGCAGGGTATAAGGCCATAGAGTCTACTGCTCAAAGCAGCCATTGTCTCCAAGAGAACTGATCTGGGTCATCTGGACATCAGTTTTAATAGCTGAAGCCCTGACTGCTACGTCACATTGGCTGTCATACAGGGGACATCTCAGCAGGATATAAGGACACAGAGTCCACCATTTTCTCCAGGGGAACTGATCTCTGCCATCTGGAAAGCAGTTGTAATTCTGAGTGATCTTTAGCCCTCACCTGGAAATTTGTAACCATGGTTTTCATTCAGCCCTGGGAAAAAAACTCAGGGTGCCATACAGGAAGTTCATTCTTCTCACTTTGCATGCATAGTCAGAAGAAAGAGACTGACACAGGCAGGGGTCATTTGGGGGGGGGATGCGGGGGAACGCCATCCCCCCGGGTGAGGTGCGGGAGGGCGGGGCCTGGAGCTCCCTGCTGGTGCCCGCTGGAGGTCGCGCCGGCTGTGGGGAGGACACACTTCCGGTGATGTCAGGGGGTGTGGCATATGCTAATGAGTTATGCTAATGAGTCCCCTAGCTCTTTTTCTACGAAATGACCCCTGGACACAGGTAATTGGTATAAACTAAGGACAGCTTTATTTAACTATTAATTCTACAAGAATAAACTACAACTGGCAAGGGCTGCAACTCAAGTCAGGCAAAGAGATCTTTAACAATGAAACACCAAGCACCTGATGCAAGCCAACCACAACATGGCCCTTGCCAGGCGGTAGACATGCTAACACCCTGCCGTGAGCACGAGGGGAGGCACAGCACAAGGTGTATAACAGGCCACCCGCAGTCCCCATGCGAAGGAATGGTTTATGATAGGTGTGCCAATCCCCTGAACAAGGGGGGGTCTGTCAATTGGTGTTCCCCCTCATAACAGAAACAGGCCAGATTTCCACCACCAACAAGGGTCAAGCCTCTGCTTTGGCCCTTGGGTGCATACACTGGCCAACAATCTGCCTCAGCCCTTGCCGTAAGTCCTCAAGAATATCCAGTTCCCAATCTCAGAGAAGTGTATACTATCATCACGACAGAGATGGACACACTCCTTCACGATACCAGGGTATGACAAAACCCAAGCCACCCCTCATGACATCCCCCAACTCACAGTTGGCCTACTTGTGCGCCTGCTTGATGGCGTCTGGGTCGCAGGCCCATTTCCACACCCGCCAGGGCAGACCCCTATTGGGAGGGAGGGAGGGAGGGAGGGAGAGGCGTCCGCTTTGCTCGTCTCTTCCTCTCCGTTGCGAGCCCCGGCGGCAGGAGCCACCGGCCCTCGCTCTTTTCTTCCCCCCTCCCCTTTCAAGCGGTGGCAGCCTCGGTTACCAAGCATTCCGTGCGCATGCGCACGGAACGCTCTTGCACTTTCGGGGGGATTTAAACATCCCCCCGATTTTTTTTCTACTTTTAGCATTTTTGTGCACACGTGGGGACTGGCCCACGTGTGCACAAACCTCCCCCTCCCCCCCAAGTGCCCCCGGAGTGCTGATTTAGCGATCCACACTCCGAGGGCAACTTGGCTATTAGATATATAGATTAGCTGACTTTATTGCCAATAGCACACACTGCTTTCGCATCAAGTCACCTGCTCCACTCAGTTTAGGAGTGGCTTGTCCTTTCTCTCTCTTTCTATAATGAGTTAGGAAAAAATTAGATCCTCACATCTTGGCTGCTCAAATTGGAAATGCATTTTAAAACAACATTCTCTGTTCCTTACACTTTTCCTCACACTGGCTGTGTCTTGTCTTATTTGATCCAAATGGTCCCAGGCTTTCAGTCCCAGGCTCGATCTGGGAACGATTCCTAGCTTCATGGGGCAGTCAGCCGAGGGGGTGTGGTTCTACAAAATCTTGAAGGACTGGCATAGGGCGGGTTCCAGGTTTGGGGAGGGGGCTGTGCTTAGGGGTCTCAAGGGCCCCCTCCTCTGCTCACTCCTGACCCTCCACTCATATCCTCCTTCTTTCCCACCGATCCACATGCCTCCCACTTCCCTGTTTGTCCTTCCCTTCCCTGCTTGCAAGTTTAGCTCTCCCACCACCAATGCTCACAGCCGCTTGCGTTGCCCGTAGCCCCTTTCCCAATGGCACTAACAATGAGAGCATCTAGGAGCATGGGTCAAGAAGAAGAAATTGAATTTATACCCAGCCCTTCACTCAGAGTCTCAGAGAGGCTTACAGTCACTTTCCCTTCCTCTCCCCACAACAGACACCCTGTGAGGTAGGTGAAGCTGAGAGATCTCTTTTGAGAACTGCTCTTGAGAGGATTTAATTTTTAATTTAATTTAAATTTAATTTAAATTTTTTAAATTTTAATTTTAATTAGCCCCTGGTCAAGGCTAAACAGATGTCTCTCGGGCTGGGGACAACCAGCAGGTCTTAGTCAGTGGAGCGCAAGGCTCTCTGGGGCACATATGGGGAGAGGCGGTCCCTTAGGTATGTGGGTCCCAGGCCGCACAAGGCTTTAAAGGTTAATACCAGTATCTTGAAGCACACCCCCAGGCTCCTCACTTTCTGGGCTGTACCCAACTTAGGTAGAGGATCTCCATCTTAGTTGGATTTAATTTCAACCAGCTTTGCTGTAATCATCCAGTCACGGCCACCAGAGCCCTGGCCCGATTTTCTGGGGCGGAATCTGGGCAGCCATCCATCAACAGATAGAACTGGGTGTCATCTGCACACTGATGGCACCCCAGCCCGAGCCCCCGGACCAGCTGGACTAGAGATTGCATATAGATGTCGAATAACATTGGTGAGAGAATCGCCCCCTGTGGGACTCCACATTCAAGTGGGCATCGTGGGGATACTCCCTCACCAAGTGCCACACTCTATCCCCAAACACAGAGAAAGGAGGAGAACCATTGTAAGGAAGACCCCCCCCCAAACTCCTATCTCAGTGAGGCAGTGAGTCAAAAGATCATAGGCCCCGGTCACATGGGTCGGATATCACAGGGGGGAGGCGTGGCTGTTTGCCCCGAGGCAAAATAACGTACGGTTGCGCAATCAGACGTCCCGTGGAGGTTTCGTGAAGGTCCCATGGAGGACCCGTGGGTAGGGGGAGGTGCCGATCACAGGACAATCCTGCGACGCGGCACAGAAGTAGCGCAGTGTGGCAAGCGTTTTTTTTTCTGTACACCAAAGTATGCGCATGCTCCGTTGGGTGCTTGTGCTCATCCATGGAGACTTGAGAAAAAAACCTTTTTGCAAGGGGACATGGGCGGGCGCCGGATGCCACTGGAAACGCGATCAGACGCCCGCCCTTGCCCCGCGGTTACTGGAAGCTAGTACCTCAGAGGTACTAGTTTTTTACCCCGCATCTTCGGCGGGAAGCCTCGGGTGAGCCACGGGAGCTCTACGCTTCCCAGATGTGGCGGTGAGATTGCGCCCGGAAAATCCGCCTATCTTCCGTCTCTCTAGCGTGGCTAATGTTCCGTGTGACCGCAGCCATAGTTGACCATATTGAATGCTGCTGTTAGATCGAACAACCAGTGCTCCCTCTAAGCTGTGGAGTCTTATGCGCAAAAATTCTACTTTGTGAGCTACTGGCATTAAAGTTGTGAGTGAGTGATTTGACTACTGCATAAATTAGTTTGCTCTGGAGCCATCCTTCCTGAGCTAAGACTAAAACATGTGAGCCGGAGGCTAAAAAACTGTGAGATAGCTCACACTATGTCAGTTTAGAGAGAACACTGCTAGCAACTACAGCAGCACTGACCCGCCTCGATCCAGATGTCTCCAGAGGTCATCTGTGAGGGTGACTAATGCTGTCTTTGTCCCATGGCCAGGCTCTGTGAGAACTGTGACTGACCCAAGGTCACCCAGCTGGGAGTCGGGAATCAAACCCAGTTCTCCAGATTAGAGTCCCCCACTCCTAACCACTACACCAAACCGTGCTAGCAAGCGAGTGGGTGGGGGTGACTACAGTGTGGGACCTGACAGAAGCCCTGGACCCTGGCAGTTGCCCCAAGTCATATGCTGATGCCAGCCCTTGACTTACATCTTCCTGTTTTTGAAATTCAGCAATGGGGGTGGATATTCAATAGTGGTTCATGAGGGAGGCATGCATCAAAATGGCTCCTAATTAGGGTTAGTAAGGCAAGCCCAATGAAACCATCCTGCCCCAAAGGAGCTGAAAATCTCAGCTTCAACACTGGAAAAAAAGCAGAAAAAGGAGTCAAGTAGGACTGTGAGCAAATGTAACTATATGTGCTTAGGGTTCATTTCAGTCATGTCTGGTTCGAGGCATTTTGTCACCCCCAAGCAAGGTATGCTCTCCCCCTCTAGGCCTGCCCTGCCCCTGTGGAGACGGGTTGTAGTGGTTAGAGTGTCAGGCTAGGACAGGGGCGTAGACTTTCCAATTTCCGGGGGGGGGGGGCTGAGCCAGAGTTGCTATGCTAGGTCCTTAAAAGAACCAAGGCCCAGTGACATCACAGGCTATTGTCACTATCTATGGAGGTAGAGCCATGTCTGATTTAGGGAGGGGCTCCCCTGGGAACCCCCTAGCAATGCCCCTGGGCTGGGCTAAACCCAGGAAAAGGTGAGAATTGGCCAGTGGCTATAGTAGTATCTCAGCAGTCTCCTGCTATGTCCTTTATTTAAATTCACTTTTAGAATAGTCATTTTAAGATCTGCAAATATACATACCATGTGCATCAGACACAAATCTGACAGTAAGGAAGGCAACACAGAAAAGCCTGAAGGGGAACATTTAAAAAGTTTACCTGGACATTGATTTACAGGAGTCTTGTTTCTGCCTTATTTGTAAGGGAGACTTTGCACTGAAATGTACTAATTATGGCATCACAGATGCCTTCATTTGGTAAATGCATGGCTGAAGTCTCTGAGCCAGGACAAAATACGAAACAGTTGCTGTGCACTCAATTTATAAGTAATGTATAGAGTTCAGAGTAGCAGCAATCTTCTTCAAACTCATATCCTACAAGTGAGTACAAGTCCCAGAGCACTGAGCCTATTCCCAAGGTCTGTCATTCCACTCTGGGGGCTGGCATTCTAGTCCCAGAGCATAGATTCTATTCCTAGGGACTGTCTTTCCACTCTGGGGGCTGTCATTCCAGTCCCAGAGTAGCCTATCTGGGCCCAAAGACCTTAATGGAAAAACCATTCCACATTTTCTTTGCAACTTTTTTTGTGCTGCAATGTATTTCAGTGGAGCCCATGTAAGTTAATTGGCATTCCTTGCTCCCGTTATCTTCAATGGGCCTTCAATGGGAGACTGTGTTGTTCTGAGCACCTCAGGGTGATCTTGCTTAGGGGTTGAATTTTTAAAACTCCCTTCTTAGCGAGCACCTATGCCACAGTGGGAGCACTCTCCCCGAATTTGGTGTCTCTATAGAAGAAAGTCCCTTCACTGTAAAATCAATGCCCAGGCCAAACCACTGGACCTAGAGACTCCAAATTTGGGGAGAACGCTCCTACCGTGGCAAGCGTGGTCTCCATTATTCCTTATGGGCAAGCATAGTATCCATTATTCTCTATGGGCAAGCGTAGTCTCCATTATTCTTTAAGAGCCAGTGTGGTCTCCACTATTCCCTATGGGCAAGTCCCCATTATTCTCTATGGGCAAGCGTAGTCTCTATTATTCTCTATGGGCAAGTGTAGTCTCCATTATTCCCTATGGTCTCCGTTATTCTCTATGGGCCAGAGTGGTCTCCATTATTCCCTATGGGCAAGCGTGGTCTCCATTATTCCTTATGGGCAAGCGTAGTCTCCATCATTCCATATGGGCAA
>NW_015174299.1:550488-550604 GCF_001447785.1 Gekko japonicus | reverse complement strand
CAAGCGTAGTCTCCATTATTCCCTATGGGCAAGCGTAGTCTCCATTATTCTCTATGGGCAAGCGTAGTCTCCATTATTCCCTATGTGCAAGCATAGTCTCCATTATTCTCTATGGG
>NW_015174299.1:510947-549530 GCF_001447785.1 Gekko japonicus | reverse complement strand
GCAAGCATGGTCTCCATTATTTCCTATGGGCAAGCATGGTCACCATTATTCTCTATGGGCAAGCGTAGTCTCCATTATTCTCTATGGGCAAGCGTAGTCTCCATTATTCCCTATGGGCAAGCGTAGTCTCCATTATTCCCTATGGGCAAGCGTAGTCTCCATTATTCTCTATGGGAAAGCATGGAATCCATTATCCTCTGTGGGCAAGCGTGGACACCATTATTCCCTATGGGCTAGCATTGTCTCTTTTATTCCCTATGGGCAATGATGCTCTCCATTATTTCCTGTGGGCAAGCGTGTTCTCTCTTAATCCCTATGGCACATGTGGGCTTCGTTTTCTCTATGGGCAAGTGTGGTCTGTATTATTTGCTTTGGGCAAGCGTGGACCCCAATATCCTCTGTGGGCAAGCGTGGTCTCTATTATTCCCTGTGGGCACATGTGGTCTCCCTTATTCCCTCTGGACAAGCGTGGTTTCCCTTATTCCCCATGTCCACATGTGGTCTCCCTTATTCATTGTGGGAAGTGTGGACTCCATTATACCCTATGGTCAGGTGTGCTCTCCTCTCCATTATTCCCTATGGGCAATCATGGATTTTCTGTTGGCCATTATGTCCCGATGGGCAATCATGGATTCTCTATTGACAAGAATGTACTCCATTATCCCCTATGGGCAAGCATATTCTCCATTATTCCCTATGGGCAATCATGGATTCTCTATTGGCATTATAGATTCTCTATTGGCAGTTATGTACTCCATTATCCCCTATGGGCAAGTGTACTCTCCATTATTCCTCATGGGCAATCATGGATTCTCTATTGGCATTATGGATTCTCTATTGACAATTATGTACTCCATTATCCCCTATGGGCGAGTGTACTCTCCATTATTCCCTATGGGCAATCATGGATTCTCTATTGGCATTATGGATTCTCTATTGACAATTATGTACTCCATTATCCCCTTTGGGCAAGCATACTCTCCATTATTCCCTATGGGCAATCATGGATTCTCTATTGGCATTATGGATTCTCTATGGCAATTATGTACTCCATTATCCCCTACGGGCAAGTGTACTCTCCATTATTCCCTATGGACAATCATGCATTCTCTTTTGGCACTCATGTATTGCCTATGGGCAATCTCTGTCCTTAGTTTTAGTACATCCTGTTCATGCAACCTGCCCTGGCCAGAATGAGGGCAGCTGGGAGCTGGGGGTCTTTTAAGGCAAACTGTCAGAACTGACTGAGGCCAATCTGAACAAAACTGGTGAAAATAAAAATGAAAAGCTGCTGTGCGGTGGCTTGGGGGTGGGGGACCAAGCATTACTGGCCAAATAAGCAGAGAGGGTTTTTTATTTTTTAATCTTGAGGCAATCCCTTGCATCATGCAGTCAAAGCTCTCTGAGGCCAGAGGACACTGTCAGTACAGACTGGCAATGAGGAAAAGCAAGAGAAAATCTAGAGGTGTAATTAATGTACGCAAACAGACATTTTGGATCCATCTCAGACCTGGCCCTCATGCAGATTCAAAATGACAGATAATTGGGTGAAAATGTTTAGTCAGGCCCTAGAATATAATTCTACAGTATGCTGTATTGATTTGTTCCTGTTCAACATGACTGTAAAGAGCAACATATCTTCTGGGGATTTGAACATTTCCCTCCAGCAGGAAGTTGTTTATTTTTAAATCATGGGTGAAGGGGCAGAGAGGTTTATGGGGAGGGGGGAATAGTGTGCAGGGGTGACAGATACAGATAGCAAATTAACACAGCAGAGCTATCCAAAGAGAATAACTCAGTATCATGGGGGCAAAATGTGTTACTAGTGGAGAGACCAAAAATGTGAGCCACTAGGAAATTCTCCTACATAAGCTCACATGCTCCCAGGGAACTCCTGTTCATGTCAATGGGGTTTGTGCAGAACATCATATTTTTAAGACCCCAAGCTTGCCTTGGTTCACTGTAGTCTCACTGGTAGTTACTATGCAATTCATAATCTGCATCACTCACTTCACATGAAGACTGAATTCCCAGCCCTGCAAGAGCAAATGCCAGGAGATTTGGGGAATGGTGCCTAGAGAAGGTGGAGTTTCAGGAAGAAGTGACATCATTTATGGGTGACGCTTCAGAAATTTTCCCTAGTAGCTATTGTAAATACCATAAAGACTAGGGGGAATTCATAGATTGTCAGCATTGATGGTTTCCCCCCACACTTTTTCTCCTGCTCCTCAAATTGTTTTGGGGGCGGTTATCTTCTGCCGGCAGACAAATGGCAAGCCTACCTGGAGAACAATAGAGCTGTTGTGATGATAAGCAAGGGAGAAGATTGCACCATACTTCCTTGCTGTTTCTGAACCAAGTTGGCTTCCCCCTGTTTTTATCCCCCTCCCTTTTCCAAATGATGCAGTATGTCGTCAATACATCAGTCAACTGAAAATATAAAGCAATGGTCTTTCTCAATATCCACAAAGAACTAGCATGAATGGGCATGTGAGTTATGGGCCATTCATGCAGCCATTATGGGAATGGATAAGTCACTATGAGGCATTGCCTTTTTCCCCAGAGCACTTCAATTTTGCATGATGGCACAGTCAGGTGAAATAACACTCTGTGTTGTAAGACTGCTGATAATCACATACTGGAGAACACTAAGAAAATCATGCATGCCAGGTTGCTTTCTGTTCTGGGCAAGCTGAGAACCCTGTGGTGTGCTGAGTTACGGGTTGTGGTCACACGTGCCCAAAAAAATGGGGGGGGAGCGAGGCTATTTCCTCCGGAGGAATTTGACCCGCAGTTGCGCGATCACACAGTCCTTGGAAGCTGCGGACACAGCCTGCCACTGTGTGATCAGATGCAACCACGGGTGAGTCTCTTTTTTTTGGCTATTTGTTTCTGATGTGCTTAAACAAGGAATTGAGACTTCTGGTTTTGGCAACTTGCAAGCATGTGTGCTCCATAGCAGCTCTGATGTGAGCACCCCACACATGTGCCGATGGGGGGTGTCCGAGTTGATCTTGGACCCCCCAGACCCCTTGGAGCCTGGGGCGTAGCCTGGGGCGTGAGAGGTGCCTCTCCTAAGGCAGAAGCCAAAGGATTGAGGCGCCTTTTTGCCTGCGGCACGGAGCCAGCATGGCACCTAGAGGCGCACACTGGACAGAGCACACAAGGATCCCAAGGAATTATCTTCTCTACAAGCGCAACAAACCCAAGTACAAACGTGAGTGAAGCCATGACCCAGCAAACAACCGATAAAACGGTAGCAGTAAAGCCGTCCCAAAGCCCCAAACAAGTGGAAGGGGGAGGGGAATGCCCAATCCAGAAAAGAAATCAGCCCACTGCAGTTGTTTGGCATTAAGATTACAGGGTGTGCATAGAACTTCGAGGTTTTTGTGATCAGTCCAGACCTTGAATGGGACCCTTGCCCCTTCTAACCAATGCCTCCAGGTGGATAGGGCGAGCTGGATGGCTCTAGCCTCTGTATCCCAAACAGCCCAATTGCACTCCGTGGCATTAAATTTATGCAAGACATAGGCCAAGGGGTGCAGTTTACCATCCTCCCACTCTTGTAAAATAGCCCCTCCCATTGCCACATCTGATGCATCTACCTGCATAATGATTTTTTTTTCATCCGGATGGGCCAACACAGGTTCAGAGGTGAATAATGATTTAAGGCTGTCAAAAGCCGCTTGTCCATGGCACCCGAGCACCAGGCTTTGTGCTATCCGGTCCCTTCCCCTTAGTTTTGAGCAAGTCAGTGAGGGGAAGGTTGACCTGGGCAAAATTGGTACACTTTAGATTCTACCCCTCTCAGTAGGGAATCCCCAATTACCAGCACATGCCTTCTTCTATATTGGGGAGCAGAGGCTTGAGTCCTCTCATTCACAGGGGTCTGAGAATTTTTTTTCAAGCTTTGTGGAGGCTGGGGGAGGAGCCCTTGTTCCACTGGTTCAGAATCAATACCTGTGGGGAGATCCATGAACCAATTCCTTAGTAACAGAGGCTTAGAATGTCTCTTGATCTTTCTGCTCCTGTGGGTTATGTTCTTCCATGTGGCGTCCTCCTGTGTTGGGTTCTCCTCCAGTTGCTGAGATACCTTTCCCTCCTCATCCTGTTGCCCTCTCAGGAGTGCTTCATGCATTCTGTCCATGAACTCTTCACCTTCCCTTATAAACTGGAGTGTGGACAAGCGTGCCTCAAGTCCCTGCATCTTCTCCTCCAGTATGGCTGCCAACTTACACTTGCTGCAGGTGTAACTGCTGTTACCCTCAGATAAGAATATGAACATGCCACAGACTTTGCACATCACTGCCTCAGCTCCCTCACCAGCCGTGCTGTTGCAATCCATTTCAAAATTAGTTCACTTCTTTGATAACTTCCTTGCCAAACTGCCTCTCAAGACTACTTGTGAAGGGTTTGCAGGAGCAAAAAGTAACTTAAATATAGAGTGTAAGAGCTACTCAGCCTTCTATGCCCCCCCCGAGCCACAGGCTAAGAGCCACAGGGCTAGAGGCCTTAGGCTCTCGCCCTTTGGCTTACACCAAAAACTCATGCGTCTGGCAAAGAGGAGCCTAATATAATTAAGGCTCACCCAGCAGAGGGTGGGGCCAGCAGTTAGCCCCAGGCAAAACTGCTAAAAGTGAAGTCAGTTACAGCCAGAAAAAAGAGACAAACAGATGGTAAAAGGCTGATCCAGCAATGATGGCAACCTGGGCCTTCATTGACAGGGAGGCGTCCAGGAGTACCCCCAAGCTGGATTCCTGATCCCAGAGTCCCATGAATCAGGTACACGACCTCCATCTTTACTGAATTTAATTTCAAACAGCTCTGTTGAAGCCAACCAGTCATGGCCTCTAATGCCCTGTCCAATACCTCTGGAATGGAGTCCAGCCAACTGTCCATGAACAGACTGAACTGGGTGTCATCAGCATACTGATGACAACACAGCTCATACTTCCAGATCAACTGGGAAAGGGGGTGCATATAGATGTTAAACAACATTGGGAAGAGAATAGCCTCCTGATACACCCCACATCCTAGTGGGTGTCGCTGGGACAGTCCCTCCCCAGTGCCACCCTCTGTCCCCAACCATGAAGGAAGGAGGAAAGTCATGGTAAAGCAGTCTCCCATATCCCAATGTTGGTGAGGCGGTGGATCAAAAGACTGCAGTTTACCATGTCAAACGCTGCCATTAGATCAAGAAGCAACAGCAGCCCTCAATCCAGATGACTTTGGAGATCACCTGTAAGGGCAACAAGTGCGGTCTCCATCTCATGGCCAGGGTGAAAGCCAGACTGGAATGGATCCAGGATTTCAGCATTATCCAAGGAGACCTGGAGCTGTTCCGCCACTGCTGTCTCCACCACCTTGCCCAGAAATGGTAAGTTCGAAACCGGGCAATAGTTAGAAAGGACTGTGGGATCCAATTATGGGTGCACCACTGCCTCTTTTAAACCAACTGGAAAGGTCCCTGATGATGGGGATAAGTTGATAATATCACCTAGAGGAGTCCAAACGCTTTCCAGGCAGGCTTTAACCAGCCAGGAAGGGCATGGATCAAGGGGGCAAGTGGAGGGCTTCACAGCTTGTCAACTTCTTCCTGTGAAAGCCGACTGAAGTGGTCTAATATCGAACCAGAAGACAGACAAGGGGCTTCCAGTTCCACTTATTGTATCAATTGTGGTTGGGAGGTCTTGGCAGAGCAAATGCCTCACAACCAATAGCCAATTCCTTAACAAATTGGAGCTGGCCCCAATGAATTCCCCACAAAGGCCTGGACAGGGCTTCCTTCCTTTGCCTTTTTACTGACAGAACCAAGCTTGGTCCCTAGCAACAGCCACTGAGGGAAAAGTTAGTCCACAGGAGCAAAGAAGGAGAGACAGCTGTTTTGGCAGTTTTTTCCTGTGAGGGAAGAGTGTCCAGGCTGGCAGTGGGTGGGGGAGAGGAGCAGACACAGTATCCAGCCAATGGCATGCTAGTACTCTTGAGTGGCGGTTGATGGGCCAATGGCTGATGGAGCGCACTGTACAGCCAATGGGAGAGCTAGAAATGGCCAATACATAAGGGAATTATATATGTAGGATAGATGTGGTATTCCACAATACCAATGTTGAAGACGGGTACTTACGCCTAGTCCCACACCCTGCATCTCTCAGGATGGGATGAAGGTAGGAAAGGTAACGAGTTGAGTAGAAGAGGCAGTTACAGACAACTAGTCACAGTTTTGTGTGGAGCTCCTTGTGCTTTTTGAAACTCACTAAGAGCATTGGGACCTGATTTGGGTTCGGATCACAGCATAAAGGAAGGGGGCCTTTCGGTTCCCCCCACCCATGACACTTTCTTAATCAAAAACAGGCCCTGTTCAAACTTAATTTTGGTTTGGTTGTTGCCCTCGACGATTTACATCTATCTTGAAAGCTCTTTCAACCTGGCACCTTCTACAAGGCACTAAAATATTTTTTTTAAATCCTAGCAAAGGAAGGAAGGATCAGACTGATGGATAGAGAAACCTCAAGATAGACTGTCATCTGGCTGCTGCCCAACCCTCACCTGGGGGATATCCAGATTGTCTGGATAAAAGAAATGGCTGTTTGTGTCCATTTTGACATGTGAGATCATTGAAGGATCACTGTCGCCCATTCGTCCTTCAGTCTTCAGCCTTGAGTGGGTCACTGCCTAGAAGGGATTCATACAGAGAGATTCCTAATTCAAGTTCCAATTAATCTGGGTAGGCAATTTTGAGATGCCAGCCTCCAGGTGGAATCTGGGGGTCCCCTGGAATTACAGCTCATCTCCAGACTACAGGTGATCAGTTCCCCTGGACAAAATGGCTGCTTTAGAGGGTAGACTCTATGGCATTATAGCCCACTGAGGTCCCTGTCCTCCCCAGGCTCCACCCCCAAATCTCCAGGAGTTTCCCAACCTGGATCTGCTAACCCAGTGGTTCTCAACCTTCCTAATGCCGCGACCCTTTAATACAGTTCCTCATGTTGTGGTGACCCCCAACCATAAAATTATTTTCGTTGCTATCATAAGACCATCGAAAATTTGTGTTTTCCGATGGTCTTAGGCGACCCCTGTGAAAGGGTCATTCGACCCCCAAAGGGGTCATGACCCACAGGTTGAGAACCGCTGTGCTAACCCTACCCTTCAAATCCCTGCTGATGGCCAGGAGGGACCTGGCAACCCTAGTAAAACAATGGGCTTTTTGGCTTGTTTGTTTTGGTTTGTTTGGTTTTTGCTTTCACAAGAGTGTGCTGAAGATTGTGTGAATTGTTCCTCAGAAAGGTTGGACAGACTGATAGCACTGTGCTAAAGTGTGCACATGTAGGTGGTCTCTCTCATCTGTCCAGAGTGGAAGGCTCTCAAGGCTATGTCACCCCCTTCTATGGCCAACTGCACAACAGAATGCCGACTTGATTCAAAAGAGGTGTGATGTTCTTGCCGCGACCTGTGACACTAAGCTCTTTGTCTTCCTCACTGCAGCTGACTCCATAGAAGTGACAACTCCTCTTAAAGGACAAATTACTGAATGCTCTTCCAAGGGAGTCATATCCGCACCAGTGGACAATTGACTGCCTGTCATGTCACACTCGGGCCCTGGTAGCTTTTGGAATCAATTTCTATCAAGGTAAGTGTCCATCAACGGCTCTTCTGTTTAAAGACTTTGTTACCCATACATTATTAAGAATTGTGCTACACTTTCCCCCAAAAAAGAAGAGGAAAAACAGAGGAGCACAAGGTGAGAGAAATCCTCTCAGAAATAGGATAGACTAGGTATCTATTTATTTATTTCATTCATACCCCACCTTTCTCTCAAGTGGGGGCCTTAAGTGGCTTACTTTATTCTCCTCTGCTCCATTTTATTCTCACAACAACTCTGTGAGGTAGAGAGTTTGACTGACCCTAGGTCACTCAGAAAGGTTCCATGGCAGAATGGGGATTTGAACTTGGGTCTCACAGATCCTAGCCCAACACTACACCATGCTGGCTCTCAGGTATCAGTCTACATTTCCAGCAGTCAAGATTTCCAAACTATAGGATGGCAGGATGTGCAGACAAGGCACACCCTCCAGCATTTGACAAAGGAATTTAAGTGCATTGGTTTCATGTTAAGCAAAAAGGTCTTCTTCAGGGTTGATACAGCTTCCCAACAAGTCACTCTGTCTTTTTACACTCTAATTTGGAACTGCTACAAACACAAAAATAAAGTACACACAATTCTACCATATGAAGAAGACCACATATGAAATGAGTTAATACTCAGTTACTGGTCGTTGTCGAAGCTTCTAATGGTCTTGTATTGGATGGAACTTCTAGTGGGAGATTCTTTGCTATTGAATTGTCACTAGCAGATTATTTGCACTGTATTACGAATTGGTGAAGTCATTATATATTAATTGTTCTATAGGCATTTTGATGTATAGTGTGGACACTGTGTGTAGAAATTTTTGCAAAATTAACTAATACAATATTGGACATAAGAACATCACAAGAGCCCTGCTGGATCAGACTACTGATCCGTCTACTCCTGCATCTAGTTTCACAGAGGGCTCAACCAGTTGCCCTGGAGGGTCAAACAAGCAGGGCATAGAGGCCAAGGCCTTCCCCCGATTTTGCCTCCTAGTGCTGTCACACAGAAGTTTGCTGCCTCTATAGATAGAGGCTCCCTTCAGTCACCGTGGCTAGTAGCCATTGATTTTTTTTAATTTGATTTTTTTGTTTTTAATTGATAACTTCTTCTTCTTCTTTTTTTACCTTAGACTTGATATACCGCCCTAACCCCCAGAGGGGTCTCTGGGCGGTTCACATTTTTGTCGTTCTAAGAACTGAATCATCCTATCTAGGGCCACATCGAGGATTGGGGGTGGGACTACCTACCAGCACCCTCGGTGGTATATGCTCTCTTTTTTTTTGCATCCTTGGCTCGGCTCAGCGTCTGTTCGTAGTTTTGCGGCTAAGTTGACCCTTGGCTGCTGGGCCGGTGCGGCGTCCCCTCCTGGCTCACGATACTCCTCCGGAACTCCCGGCACCACGCAGGCGCACGACTCCACACGCTGGCCAGCCTCGTCCGTCAGGCACCGCCATGCCCACGTCATCGTCGTGCGCCTCAGGTCTCCGCTGCTGCTGCTGTCTTAATATATGTTCTTAATATAACAACAAATAGTAATACAATAACAATATAACAATAGAAACATTTGTTATAGGGTAGTGATACAAGGAGCAAGCAGTTACAATATGAAGCACTGACTTACATTCGTGATAATCAGTCACCAGGGATATTATATAAACAAGTATAGTATAAAAGATAACCAAAACATAAAATCTACAGATATTGAGGAACCATATACTCATAATAGACACGGTAATTGTAACAAAGATATAGCCTTGTAGTAGAAGATAGGTGATTGTGATCTAATGACTCACATCCATTTCTATAAACATGTCCAATCTTTAGATATATAATTATTACGTGACAGAAAGTCTAAAATTGGAGACTATTTTTTATCAAAGATAGATCTTTTAAGGTTTGGCACAAAGGAGTTAATTTTATCTGTGATATAATCTGTGAAGTAAAAGTCCCATAATTTATGGAACCAAACCTTCATAGTGGGAGCTTTGCTATCCTCCCAACAGGAGGCAATTGCCAATTTGGTAGCAACCAGCAAAATATCTAGTGTGGCTTTACAAAATTGGTGATTCACTTCATCAGGCCAAATATCCAAGAACAGAGTTTCTGGTGTAAGCAGGATATCAACAGGAGTGATAGATTTAATATGTGTTAGAACATCTATCCAGAACTTAGTTATCTTGTTACAGCACCACCAACAGTGAGCATATGTGCCCAATTGTTGACAACCTTTCCAACAATATGGAGAATGTGAGGGAGAGTTATAAGTTGTTGTGGGGTAAGATACCAGTGTGTCATGATCTTCAGGGTCAGAAACTGTATTGAAATGATCGGCGAGCTGTAGCAGGCTGAGTTGCACAAGTCATTCCAATTTTCAGCAGTAATAGGGGTGTCATAATCCTTCTGCCAGGAAGATTGATACGATGATTGTGAAGGAGAGATCTCTTTGAGAAGTAGATTATAGAGAACTGAGATCAGGCCTCCATTTTGAGAACTGAAAGAATGTATAATAAATTCTAAATCTGTACGTGGTTTAGCAAAAAGAGGAGCAAGTTTGTGTTGGCTAAACACATTTTGTAATTGTAAAAAGAAACCACAGAACAGAGTATTTCAGTTTTAATCAATAATCCAGGTTTTGAGGATACATTGCATAGACATGTTATATTGTGATCTTTCCAGTTTTTGTTCCTGTACTAACACTATTTATAAACCACTGTTGATCTATGAGAGTGGGGTAGCAAGAGATTATAGGTAGGTGTATACGTTTTATCATCTTCCATAAATGAATACAAGGATGAAGTAAAATATTGGAAGTGACCTTTGTTTGGATAGATTGCGTACCCCACTAGAGTGTTTCCTTTAAAGAATGTGGATGGATTAGGTTGTTACAAAGTTGTACCGAGTCGGGAGGGGCAGTGGTGCATAATATTTTAATAAGTAAAACAAGTATAAAGCCAACAGCCGTGATAGTCTGACCCACAATCAAACAGTCATAAGACTTATAAAGAATGCTGTTTATGTATTGCAATCTAAAGCACTACAACAAGATACACAACTCAATAGAAAATCCTTGAACCAAGGTACATAATCACGCACACTAAATAACCCACTCACCCAATTTAAAAAGATCCTCCTGTAGCTCCTCAGAAATCACCTCGGTTTTCACCATCCTGAATAATTTGGTATCATCTGCTAACTTGAGTACCACACTACTCATCCCCAGTTCCAAACTTTTTATAGACCAATTCAATAGCATCAGTCCCAATACTGATCCTTGTGGGACTCCACTGCTCACAACCCTCCATTGGGAGTAATGTCCATTGATTCCTACTCTCTGCTTCCTGCCATTTAACCAGCTTTTAATCTCTAAGGCTGCAATCACACACTAAATAATCCACTTTCAATCCACCTTCAGTGCACTTTCAAACTGGATTTTACTGTGTGAAATGGAAAAATCCAGTTTGAAAGTGCATTGAAAGTAGATTGAAAGTGGGTTATTTAGTGTGCGTGATCACAGTCTAAGAGGACCTGTTCTCTTACCATGTGACTACTAAGCTTATTCAGGAGTCTTTGGTGAGCGACTGTCTGGGAGTGGGCAGGGCACCCTATCCTATCCCAATTGATAGCCCCACTTACCATGGTGAGGTCCCCATGATAGACTGCCCTAGAGGGTCCAACAGGGCAGGAATGTGGTCCAACAACAGTCAGAGGTCGGCACCCTTCCTATGGCTCAGCTGGCCTGTGTGTGTGTGTGTGGGGGGGGTTTGGCTGGAAGATGGGGCCATATCACTCCCACCCCTGCAGCCCAGCTGGCTGACAGGAACACACAGGCAGACATGAAGACCCAGCCAGGGAGCTGATTGGCCAGGAGGGGATGGGGGATGGGATCACAGCTGGAGGAAGAGGAAGAAAGCTCCCAAGACCTGATGAGCCCAAGCAATCGGGGTAGAGCAAGTCAAGGCTGCAAGAACCTATTTAACCCCTCAGCATCAGGCCAAGGAGGAGGTGGTTGGGGCTGCTCCTGTCTCAGTGCCAGCACAGAAAGAGTGCCCAGAAGGAGGGTTGCCAGGTCCCTCTTGACCACCAGCAGGGGATGGGGGTGAAGTTGTCAGATCCGGGTTAGGAAACTCCTGAAATTTGGGGATAGAGCCCAGGGAGGACAGGGACCTCAGTGGGGTACAATGCCATACAGTCCACCCTCCAAAGCATCCATTTTCTCCAGGGGAACTGATCTCTGTAGTCTGGAGGTGAACTGTAATTGCAGGGGATCCCCAGATCCCACCTGAAGGCTGGCATCCCTACGAGACTAGCATGGAGCACCTCAATGGCCGAATGCCCCTGGTGAGCACAAGCTCATCTCCCTTCACGTCTGAGGCCAGAGAGATCTGAAGGCTCCTGCCACCAGGGTCAGCTCCTCTTTTCTCCACTCCATAGTTCCTCCACTCCATAGTCCTCCTTTCTCCACTCCATAAAGCTGTCCTTGAAAGAACAGTTCTTGAAAGAGCTCTCTCAGCCCTACCTACCTCACAGAGTGTCTGTTGTGGGGAGGGGAAGGGAAACTCCCCTCCCCCCTCCTCCTTCTTCCTGTACCTTAGCCACTTGGCTGTGCCAAGCCACATTTCTATGGCTGCCCTTCCCTGTGCCGGTCCAGCATGGCTCAAGCCTCTTATAGATGCCTTGTCAAAATGTTTTTGAAAGCCCAAGTATATGATGTCTGCCTGATCGCCCTTATTCACATGCTTGTTAATCCAAAGAAATCCAAGAGATTGGTGAGGCACAATTTCCCTTGGCAGAAGCCAAGCTGATTTCCCCTCAGCAGACTTTATTGCTTGATGAGCTTAATAATTCTCTTTAATATCAGTTTCTACTACTTCACCTGGGACTAGGCTTGCCACTGGCAAGCTCTGTTACCTGCTACTGCTCACAGGAACACCAAGAGAATTAAAAAACACACACCACTCTATGGATTTACCATAGAGTTTTAGTGATTCCTAGAGCTACCCTTTGTCACTTCCAGGTTGTACTCAGGAGTGATGTAGCAACATCAGTGGCATTGTGCCGAACCCCCATGTGCCCACCTCCAGCCCTCCCACTGGTTACCAGGTTCAGCCTGGCAATCTTACCTTGCACAGATGTTAGGTTAACTGGCATGTTAGTTCCTGGATTTCCTCTGGACTCTTTGTAAAAAACTGACGTGATGTTTGCTATTTTCCAGTCCCCCAGCATAGAGTCTGATTTTAGCAACAAGTTGCATATACTTGTTAGTAGCTCAACAATTTCACATTTGAGTTCTTTAAGAACCCTCGGGCATATGCCATCTGGACCGGCAGATTTATTCGTTTTCAGTTTTTGTAGCTGCCTTAGAATTTTGTCTCCTGTTACCTCAATCTGAGTCACATTACAGTGCACTTGGTAATTAATATGAGGGCTGCCGCCTTTTTTTCTAGTGAGCCTCCTGTGTCTTTAACAGCATCAGTTCTTCAGAGTTCCATCATTGTTTTTCCATCCCAGGAAACGCTTCTTCTGTTGAAATTCTGCTATGAAAGGGATAGGGAAAAAATAATTTGGAAACCATAACTGATAACAACACATGGGTTTATTTATCTTTTTTTTTAAATTCAGATTTACTTTAGATTGTACAAAGCTTGCTTCAGAATAATACTGAAATACAGGAAGGTTTCTGAAAGGTATCTAAGATGGGTGCACCCCATTAAAAGAGAATCTCCCTTGTTTTAAGGGATGTCAATTGATTAAATCTATGTAAATTTGCTTAGGAATAGAATCCAAAACTCTGAAGAGGAAAAGGCATATGTTTTCTGTTTTTAAGGAGATGCTTACCCTGTAAGAGAAGGGAAAACTCTTCTTTTAAAGTGGTGTCCACCAACCTTTTGGAAAGCCCTCGCTATTAAAAAATGGAAACAATGGAAAAAATCAGCCACTCAATGAATTGGGGAGCACCATTTCAGTCCTCTGAAAGATTTTTAAATCCTACTGATTTTCTACAGAACCCTGTGGCTCTAAAGAAAAGCTTGAGTTGATTCAGAAAACAGCTTCATTTTCTTCCAACAGCATAGATCTCCACTGGAAGACAAGAGCAATCTTAGCTGAAATAATGTCTTCACTTTTTTGTTCATGCATATCCAGGGCTACATTACCCAACCGTAACACATTTAGAGACTGGGACAGACTTAGCCAGCCTGGCGTTTGGGTTTGACAGATGAGACCACTGCCTTGGACGTGGCTGGCTTTTGCAATGGGCTGGGGACTCAGACCACAAATTAGTTCTGCTTATGAAATGTCAGGATGAGTTTGCGAGACCTTGTCACACCGAAGGGTCAGACTTGGCAGTGCTTGAGAAAGGCTGATGGGCTTCTCTGCACAGGAAGTGACCATGAATTTTGCTGGCTTAGGAAACAGGAGGATAAAACTTGGAAAAAGAGGAAGAGAAGGTGGAGGAAAAGGGAAACTGTTTGAAGAATATTGTCCCTTGCCCTGTTCTATGCCTCAAACACCTCCCCCCATCCCAATACCACGGTCTGGTTTTGCAGGAAGGCCATAATGAAGAGGATTCTGATACACCACAGAGACTTAGCTGACTCCCTGCCCTCAGTAGTACGGGAGGGGGCTGCCATCCTCTCCTCGGACCATGCTAATACCAGCCATCCTAAGCTTGGGGGTGATCTTAGTGATTCTGGGCTCCTGGGCAAAAGTCCAGGCTACTGATGGTGTTTGAAGTCGTAATAAGCAGAGCACGCCTGCCTTGGTGCAGAATATTTACAGTTTATTACACACAGTCCACAGGAACTCAGCATTCGCCTGTTAGACCGACAAACTGCTTCGCCAGGCACTAGTAACCACATAGGCAGTCGTAGTGAACTCAACTACATTCAATATATACAGGTATACAACCAATCACAGCACAGTACATTACAAAATGCCAAGTCATGGTGACTTCTGGAAAGCTGATGCAATTGGCTGTCATGTGACCTCAGAACTGTCAAAGTAGATCACACAGATATCAGTGACTGCTGTCATCTTGAATGGCATCACTCTGTATATGCCAACAGCTACCACTACCACCAGCAACCACCTGGCCCACTGCAGGCTCAAGCAAGGAGCCGCTCTCATCCTGTGCAAGGTGGAGAAGCCAGTGGGCTTGGTGGTCACCAAGCTGGCTGCTGCCCAGACCCCTAAGGGGGAGGACAACTGCATGTGCAAGGCAGCTGCTGGCCGCTACCCGAGTCTCTGAGGGAGTGGGCAGGCTGTGTGGTCACTGGCTTGTCTTCTTCATTTTCCCTCCCTTAGGGAACGGGGTTGGGCTGTGGCAGTTGGGCTGCCCTGAATGCAATATGACTAAGACCTCCCCTGCTCAAATTAAGCTCATTCAATATTGCCACAGGGTACAGCTAGCAAAGAAGCAGGCCTGGAAGGCTAGGGCCTACTTTCCTCAGGGCAAAAAAATACCTTGCACCACAACCCAGCCTTTCCCATGAAGCTTTTAGTCCACCCTGCATGTCAGCCATTAAATTTAAGGGTGGCTCAAGGAAGACCTTCCATAGCATAAAAATGGACAGCCGGCAAGTCTTCCTACCACCATTTCTGCCACCCGCTTGCCACCCACTGCCACCATTTCTGCCACCCACCATTTCTTGCTTAGCCAGCTGGTGATCATCCAAAGAGCCTGGCTTGGACTTGGGGCTTCCTGTTGCTGATTCCCTACCTAACACACCAGTCTTCACCACAAATTCACCTCAAATTGAATTCTAAGTCTAAACAAAGTCTAAATGAAACTGCAAATAATTGTCATCTGTTGTTACACTTTCCATTCCATCCATATGCCTATGAAGTCAGAACCTTCTGGCTAGCCGGATCTCATCAGACCTCAGAACCTAAGCTGGGCAGCCCTGGTTGGTACTTGAATGGAAGACCACCTAGGGTTTTTACAAAGAGGCAAGCAATCTCTAAATGTCGCTTGCCTTGAAGACCCTGTGGAGTTGCCGTAAGTCAGCTACAACTTGACAGCAAAAACTAAATAAAATCAAAGAAGTCAGCAACAAAGAACTACACAAATATGCCCTGTGGTGTCTGCTCAATGATGGATATTTCTCTGGGGTACACCACCTCAGATGTTGGAGGCTTTGTCTAGCTTCTATGGTTAATACCATCTGTTATGAGAGATCCAGGATCCCATAATCTATATTCAGGGAAGCCCTGACCTCAGAGAAAACATACTTTCTCTGGGAATAGAATTATAAATTTATCAAACTGCAGGTTTGCGGGAGATTAGTTTTCTTTATGGAGACAAATAGGCAGGATTAGATGACGATTTGTCCACCTGCCAGGAAGGAAAAAGATAGATGGCTGCTTGGATATAGTGAGTGGGTTTATAAAAAGTTGAGATAGGCACCTGGGATCCATTCCCAGTTTCATGAAAGGTTAAAGTTTAACCCTCCAACCTGGTACAGGAAGGGTTAAAAGTTCTGAACATCCTGAGAGGCGGGGCTTCTGTGCAATGAACTAGTTGAATACTCAGGGCTCTCTGAGTTTCACTAGCTTTTGGAGCTTTTTAGTGGACTTTCTTGACCTTTTCGAATACACCGGACTGGACAGGAGTCTATCCAGTACCTCAAGTGTAGGAAACTGGCGGTAGAAGACTTTTATCTGAACCCCTCGCTTGTGGCAACAGCGGGAGCTGGAATCAGATCGTCTTGAAGCAGAAGCTCCAAAAGACCAGCCGTGTTAGCCTGACTGGAAAGTTGTAACAACCCCCATACAAGAGCCTTCAAACCTCATCACCAACATCCTTGGCGAAGATTTAGCGAGTACTTTTGGCTTTTTTTTCTTACAAACTTCAAACTCGGAAAAGAACATTTGACTACCCCCATAAATCTTACCCAGAGGCAAAGGGAGCAGAGACTCCTGCGACTTGCGACTTCCCAGTGTTCGGGGGGAGTTCCTTACTTTTTAAATAGAGGGGCTAAACTTTACACTGAAATCTTCTATCTGCTACCTGGGAAAAGACTTCTACAAAAACGTATTCTACTTTTAAAGCAGCTAATTTGATTTATGGAAAGGAGGACAGGCTTGTGAATTTAAAAAACGGCGACGTGACTTTTCTATCTGCGTAGTTCACTGATTGTGTGTGAAGGCTGCTTGTTCAGAAGCAATGGATAAGAAGGAAAATGCCTTTGGAAAAACATTGCAGTTTTCAGATGACTATTGGGATCTCTTTAAAGCACAATTAGAGATAAAGATCATGGACACTGTTCTCTCAAGCCTTGGAAAAGTTCTTTGAAAGAGAGATTATGTTTCCTGAAGCGCAAGACGATCACGCACAGACACAGATGACTGTCATATAATTTACAAAGCCAGGAGTGGCCGGAACTGTCTCAACACTTGACACTCAGCTGTAACTTTGGAGACTCTTTAGTGACTTTGACATTGGGGATGGCTGGATACAAGACAGCCCTGGCTAGGTGGGTGAGACAGGACTTTATGTGCTATTTCATAAGCCAGATGGAAGAAGATGAGACTTTCAAAGATCAAAGACATAGAAGGCTAACAATTTTGGGGAGGCTTTTGCAGAGGAAACAGAAGAAACTTGTATTCCATAAGTATCTGTAACAATAAATCCTGACTGTTTGCATGGGTTAACTGATTAAGGAGATAAAGATTTATCTATAGTGGAACCCTAACTGCTAAGAAATACTTGTTCATATACTATTTCTTTTTCTCTTTCTTGAATTTATATACAAAAATATTTTGACTGTTTGCTTGGTTTAATTGGTCAATGAGATAAAGATCTATTTAAAGTGGAACTCTAACTTCTAAGAAATACTTGTTCATGGGAAAATACTAAGTAAAGCAGAAATGGAAACTAGGCTGGGTGGAAAAATTCCATGGTTTGAATATTTGCAACTTAACAATATGCTACAAAGTTGTATGTTTAAACAGGTTTTTACAGCCCCGTTAATGGAATATGAGAAGATTTTAAAAGGTCAAGAGGGTGGAGTTAAAGGCTTGATCTCTAAAGTATATAAGGTATTATGTTTAGCACATAAGGAAACACGGTTGAAAAGTCAAAATCAATGGGATATGGATTGTACACAAACACTAACAAAAGATACCTGGCAGAAAATATGGGCACTACCAAATAACACATCACCAGTATTTAATGTCCGATTCAATACATTCAAGGTTATACACAGGTGGTATTTGACACCAGCCAGGCTCCATAAAATGAAACCAACTATTCCATCTATATGCTGGAAGCAATGTGGTCAGGTGGGCGATTTCGCCCACTGTTGGTGGTATTGCCCAATAATCCAAGATTTTTGGAAACAGATTTTATTGCAAATTGTTAAAATTAATGCTGTCCATTTACCTGCCTCTTTAGAATCTGTTGTACTAGAATTGGGGATTGTAGATTTGGAGGTCAAAAGTGTAAAGATGCAAACAGCAATACTGATTGCAATTGCCAGAATTTCAATTGCCCAATTTTGGAAAGCGAAAGAAGCTCCATCATTATATTGTTGGCAAAACAAACTTTGGGAATATTTTGTGCTTAGCCGGATTTCAGAAAAAAACAGTGGAAAGAATACAGCAAATAAACAAAAGCTTTTTCAAGCAATTTGGTTTCCTATAGTAGACTATTTAGCAAATAGTAACATTGTACCAAAAAATCCTTATTATACAAACCTATTGTACTTTTAAGAAAATTTATGATATATGAGCACTCCTTTGTTAAGGTGTTTTTCTATGTGATATGAATCTTGATTTTGTTACAGCATTCCTTCTAGGCATTTATGTATGGTTATAGTTACCGATATATGGTTAATAACTGTTGTATGGTTTGTTTGGGTGTTTATAAAAAAAATAAAAAAATATAAATTGGGAAAAGAAATACTTGTTCATATAGTATTTCTTTTTTCTTTCTTTTCTTTGAACTTATATTGACATTTTAAAAATGATTGACTAAGAATATAATCTGCAGTTACAAATATTGACTATCTTTAGTGTCTCAATTGATTAGTGAAATTTATAAGTAAGGGTTGGTCTATGTGAAACAACATGTTTGGGATATCTGTAGTATTTTAACTGATGGCTGATAAAAAAAATTATAGGGCAGTTTGCTTTTCAGAGTGAGCTTTGCAGCGAAAAAGTAAAAGTAATGGGCTGATTACCTAGAGAAGATGTAATGATTTATGTTTAAGTTAGAAATTATTTTGAAAGTTCATGTCGTTAAAAATATGAATGAATATCTTAAAGGGACCAGCCTGATATTACATAAGAAATATGTGCCCAAATTAGAACTGTCAAATTGCTGTGAAACACCTGCTTCCATTTCTATTTTTATGATTAAAAATTGATTAATAATAGTGTAGTATAGACAAAATGAGATATAGCAGAGAGGATATAGAAAAATGAACTGTATATTGTGAATAGATTTCTGTTTAATGATATTTGTTGTAATACAAAATTAATCAAGGGGAAAAAGGGAACTATATATCTAACAATGTGGTGAGTGAGACAATGTTTAGATATTTTAAAAATGGATTGCTCTTTTTTTCGTTTTGTGTAATTCTTTAAAAAATTAATAAACCTTGCCCATCTGGACAAGCAGGGGGAAAAAAGTTCTAAACATCCTGTCAGGAGCATCCAAACCAAGGGCTGGGGACAGGGATCAAATGAAGAGGAGTCTGTCTTGACCAGCCTCTGTTTTCAAAGTTCCCGTGGGTTTACTTCAATCCAGGGAAGGGAATGCCCAAGTAATACCAGTGACTGTATAACTTAGATAGCCCTCATATGTTTTATGGTCTTTTTCATAGTCTTGAATATACTGAATGTTTTGATCAAGTTTTCCTGTGCCTTGTCCTCTAGTGACTGGAGAGTGTGTTTTAGTGAATAAACATCTTGTCCTTTTTAAAGATCTCAAACTGTGGTCAAAAAAATCTCACCTATGTAGCTAACTGCTTGTTCCACACATAGACTAGAAATTCCTGATACTTAGCTGGCTAGGGGGGAAAGGAATGTGTGAAACATGCACACAGCCAAAGTGCATACAGCTCCTATCCATGACTCAAGCCATGGGTAGAAAGAGAAGAAGCACAGCTTGATTTGTTGATACTCTACCTGTATAACAAGAGGGAGAGGAAGCGGGAGGCAAGCCCTCTCATGTGCATGCAGATTCCACTCCACCTTTTGGGCAAGGATGGCAGGGAGGAGGGGAGCAACTCTTTTATGCCACCCTCCTCACTGTACTTGTAAAATGAAGGTGGCAACTGAATTAGATGGTTTTAAAGGGAGGGTTATATAAATTCATGGGGATTGGAAGTATTCCGCATAGGAGCTGGAGAAAATCAACAAGGGAAGGCTGACTTCCTCGTCCTCTTTGTGAGTTTCCTTGGGAGTGCGAGGAAGATGTTGCAAGCAGAATGCTGAGCTAGATGGAGTCTGGATTTGACCCCTCAGAACTCTTCCTATAACAGAGGGACTTGCCCAGAGCACCACAAGCAAGCAAGCAAGGGGTGTCTGTGTCAGCAAAGATAAAGAAGAAATCTTTAGGTAAAAAGGAATCTGTATTCATTGGCAGTGAGAGGTCTCGGTTAGTAACATAGGAGAGCCTCCCCTTGAAGTAGCACCCACTTAACTCCCAGAGCCCCCCCTCCCTATTTGCAGCCCTGTTCCCCTCTTCCCAGCCACTTCCTAGCTGTGCAAACTAATTATGTTCATAAGGCATCAGACAATCAGCTGGCAGCCCACAAGTCTTTGTGTTTAATCATGTACTAATGGCAGTTTCTTGGCAATAATTACAAGATAACAGTGTTTGCAGGCTGTAATCAGAAGGATTCCCATAATTAAGACAGCCCTTTTTTGCAGCGCTTTCCACACCCTCTCCTCTTTTATCGCCCTGAGGGAAGCATGCGTTATGGGGACCTCTTCCAAAAGAGAATGTGCAGGGGTCATTTCTCTGTGGCAGGTCAAGCAGAGGAAGGTTTCCACTCATTGGGTGTCAGGAGGAGTTGTCAATGCCTTTGCTGAGGAAAAATGAGTTTCAACATGCATTAGGGTAGACTGGCCCCCTAATTTGCCAGAAAAATACCTGGTGGGTTGCTGCCCTGGAGGGATGTTGGTGGCCAAGAGTAGGGTGAATCCAGTAGCCCCTGAGGGGGGGGGGACTGCTTGGCTTGCACTCTAATTATAACAGTGACAGTGGGTATAATAATGATAATAATTATGCCATCAAGGTCCAATCAATTCATGGCAATCCTTCATGAGGTTTTCAAAGATAGCAATGTTCAGAGGTGGTTTGCCACTGCCTTTCTCTGCATAGCAATTTTAGTCTTCTTCGGTGGTCTCCTATCCAAGTATTAACCAGGATCGACCCTGCTTAGCTCCCAAGCTCTGGAGCCAGTTTGGTGCAGTGGTTAAGAGCAGGAGACTCTAATCTGGAGACCCAGGTTTGATTCCCACTTCTCCACATACAGCCATCTGGGTGACCTTGGGTCAGTCACAGTTCTCTCAGAGCAGTTCTCTCAGAGCTCTCTCAGCCCCACCTACCTGATAGGGTGTCTGTTGTGGGGGGGGGGGAGGAGATTGTAAGCTACTCTGAGACGCTGAGTGAAAGGTGGGGTATAAATACAACTCTCCTCCTCCTCCTCTCAGGCTAGCCTGGGCTATTCAGGCCTCTGACAGTGTGTATAGGCTTGCCCAGTTCTGTCACTACTGCCATAGTTGGGATCCCACCCAAGCGCTGCTGGTTGTGAAAAGGAAGCCGATTGTTCAAACGACTGTTTGTTCATCAAGCAGTTTGAGGCTGCTTGGTTGTATCAACTATTCCTTCCTATCAGTGCAGTGTAGCACAATTGGCTTGCCACACATGCAAGTTCTTGCACAGACTGGTGGAGCTCTACTTTGCCCCTGTTTTCCGAGTGCCACTGCTCTGCTTGACAAGTAATTGTTTAAATTGTCTGTAAGATATTATAAGATGCAAAGAAAAGAGGAGGATTGGGTCTACCTGATTTGAAATAGTATTTTGCTGCTTGTTGTTTACTGTGGTTGAAGATATGGATCTTGCTAAAAATAAAAGATTAGAATTAGGACACGATTTGAGATTAGGATGGCACAGATACTTGTGGTCCGATAAAGCAAAGGTTAATGCAGAATGTAATAATCATTATTTTAGATGTGCCATTTTGAGAATATAGAATAAATATAAACCTAGGATTTGTCCGAAAATACCCACATGGTTATCACCACAAGAAGCTCATTTTAGTAGAGAAATTACAGGTTTGTGTAAATGTTTAACATATTGTGATATGCTGGAAATTTTGCAAGGCGAATATAAATTAAGATCAAGAGAAGATTTGCCAACAGAAGGATATACCTGTCAATGGTTTTCATATATACAAATCTTAAAAAGGTTTAAAGTAGATAAAAGATATTATGATTTTGAACAATCCAAGGCTGAATCTGTAACAGAACTATGTACAAATGATGAACATATTATTGCTAAAATATATAGTTGAAATTTGAGACAGAGGAAGAAAAAGTTAAAGAATATATGATAAAATGGGTCCAAAACTTTGGATATGACATGCAAATGGAACAATGGGAAAATCTGTGGTTAAAAGAGTTGAAATTTACATTAATTTCTAGTCTTAAAGAGAATTCTTATAAAACAATTTATGATCTGTGGATTTGGTGAATAAGAAATTTAGATAATAGAAAAAAGAGCTTTTCATTGTAAACAGAGTAAGAGAAAATGTTGTAATCAAACTTATATTTGTTGTTCTGAACATCAGAAGCCTCCTTTTATATATACATATATTTTTCTTTTTCTTTCTATTCTGTGTTTTTGTTATTTCTTACTATTTGTTTGTTCTTCTGTTTAATCATTCTTTTTTTAAACTGAAAGTTTAAATTGTTAATATTGGGCTCTTTGGTTAATACAGCAGATTTTTTCTCAGTCACAGAAGCGTGATACTGAGTGCAGTAAATAAATATCCCAAGAAGTATATTGCAAAAAAGGAAAACTTACATTTATTCAAGTAGATCCAGTTCCCATTCAGTTTGCAGTCAAAAGAAGAGAAATAAGCCTATTCTTTCCCTATCACAAATGGCCAGCTAATCTGGCATCATGTATGGGGGAATATGAGGGCATTGTTTCTACAGGAAAGACATGCAAAGGCATGTGTCTACATGGAAGGCCATGTGAAGTGAGTGAGAGGACAAACAGAGGCTGCGTTCAGACTGGCAGTTTGGCCCGGCAGGCAAACGTTTGAGGAGCGTTTCAGTAGCGGATTAAAGGGGCGGGTTCACACAGGCACATGTTTCAGGCGTCCCCCAGCCGTACTCAAGCTGTCTTGTGCCGCTTCCCACCCGAGTTTTAAAGATACCATGTTAAAGTGGTAGCAAACCGTGTATACAGCGCATTGATTCCAGTTCTGTGAGTGTAAACGCCAGCTCTGCTAAGGCGGGAACAACCCACAGTCAATAATAGGCGCCGGCTGGTTCTGGGGGCAGGCGCCCGTGCGCCCGTGTGCATATGTGCAGGACCGCGCCCTGCAGGTGTTTCCGGCGAGCAGAGATAACGCTCCGGCCAGGGCGTGGCAGAACACAGACCGGCAACATGGCAGCCCTGCGAGGACCCTCCTGGAGAAGGCCAGAGACATTGGCACTACTAGAAGTGTGGGGTCAGCCCTCAGTGCAGAAGGCCCTCCGTGAGTCAGGGAGGAACATCGAGATTTATCAACAAGTGGCAGAAGAAATGCCCGCCAGGGGCCACAGCCGTACAGCTGAGGCTTGCCGTTCAAAGACGAAAACAATGCGGCTCCTGTACAAGCGCACATTGGCCCACAACAGTGTCCCTGGGAATGTGCAGACAACATGTCCCTACTTCAAACAGCTGCACGCAATCCTGAAGGGGGATGGCACTGTGAAGTCCAGGAGGGTTTGAAACAGCTTCCCCCTGGAGAGCCGCCCATCCACCAGCAGCTCACAGGACACTGCACAGAGCCAACCTGCATTCCCAGAGAAACGTTTCCAGCTGACCCTGGAGCCAGATGAGGAGGAGTCAGAGCCAGAGATCCTAGTTCCAGGTAGGTGGCGAGTACTCTTCAAAGTGCCCCACCCCCATGACATGGCCTGAAGTGTGGCCAACAGCCATGTGCCCCAGGTCCCCTGGGAACCCCAGTGTCTCTGCCTGGGCCCCCCAGCACAAGGCCCCCACCCCTTGGCTCACGACCCCAGGCTGCCAGTACAGGGTGCATAGCACCTGAAGCACTCCAGGAAGCCACCCCCACCATGCTTCCGCAGACATAGGGGACCCAGAAGTGTGGGGCTCCTTGTTCAGGGTAAACCCATGGTGGCGCTGACGCTATCCCACTGCCTCCCACATAACTGAGTTCCCTGTATGACACTCCTGAGGTGCATGGTGGAGTGTACACACCTCTGCTGCCCAAGATCGCGTGGTCAGGTCACCACTCCACTGGGGGGCCCCAAGAACCTGCCATGCATGTGTCACAGCCCCTGAATGCCAGACAGAATGGTAGACCACAGAGGTAGGCGTGGCCACATCAGGGAGGGCCCCATGGGCCACACAGGCAGCCTCCCACAACCTGTCTACCGTCACCCCCATGTAGATTCTCTGGCGCTCACAATCCAGGAGCGGATGGACTCCGAGGATGATGATGAGACACAGGTGGCGAGGAGCCAATGCCAGGTAGGTTCACTGACCGTGCCCACAGCAGGACTCTGTGGCAAGGCCACGTGGACATCACGGCAACCCCGCCACATGCTGTCCCCTCCAAGCTTCACACTGGATGTGGTCCACCACCAGTGCCCGAGGATGACTCCCCAGGTGTCCCAAAGCCCTGGAGACTGGTTGCTGTGCCCCCATTCGTGTGTGCAGGCCATCATGGCCCAGATCATCTCCCCCCCTCACCCAGGTCACGGCCTGCAGCCTCAAAAGGGCCCACATGCACCACAGACCTAATCGATGTTCCCCCTCCCTGTCATCACCATAGGGCCCTCAAGAGCAGCAGCACCAGAAGGAGTCTGCCCCCCCCTTGTGGGGCATGCTACGCAGCAGGTGAGGGGCCGTGCCTTCCCCCCATGCATGGGGAGGGAGCCGGGGGAGGGTTCCAAGTCTTTCCCCATGCCTGCCAACCTGGGGTCTTTTCCCCTCCCTGTCATCACCATAGGGACCTCAAGAGCAGCCGCAAAAGAGGGAGACCACACACCCCCTTGTGGAGCATGCCATGCAGCTGGTGAGGGGGTGTGTCATCACCATAGGGCCCTCAAGAGCAGCAGCACCAGAAGGAGTCTGCCCCCCCCTTGTGGGGCATGCTACGCAGCAGGTGAGGGGCCGTGCCTTCCCCCCATGCATGGGGAGGGAGCCGGGGGAGGGTTCCAAGTCTTTCCCCATGCCTGCCAACCTGGGGTCTTTTCCCCTCCCTGTCATCACCATAGGGACCTCAAGAGCAGCCGCAAAAGAGGGAGACCACACACCCCCTTGTGGAGCATGCCATGCAGCTGGTGAGGGGGTGTGCCATCCCCCCATGCATGGGGAGGGGCCCGGGGGAGGGTTTTGGCCCATCCTGCGTATCCCACCAAGCACGGGAGGTCGGTGTGTGGCCCCCAGAGCGCAACCTCCCTGAGGAGCGGATGCTTTCTGACAACCTACTCTGCCACAGTGCCAACACCCCTTGTCCCACGCTGGCTCATCAGTGCAACTGCACTGACATCTGGTGTTTGGCTCCCTTCCAGCACATGTGCCACCCGGGGCCATCCCCAGAGACCTGTCTCCGAACTCCCGTATGGCCGTCATCAGAGCTAGGAGGCAGCGGGTCTCTGCCCTGCAGAGGGTGGGCGAGCAGCTCCCGGATCAATCGGAACGGCACCATGAGGCCATGCTGCAGAATGCCCAGCGGCAGCATGAAGACTATCTAGAGGAGATGCACCACTCACGGGAAGAGGAACGAGCATGCGCGTTGGCCACGCAAAAGCTCATGCATGTGACGCTCGACACCCTGGCCCAGATTGCAGCATCCTTGGCATGCCCGCGGACTGTGGACCCTGGCCCAGAATCAGAGTCCACCGTGGAGCGGGCAAGGCCGCAGCATGGCCTGGGGAGAACTGGCTGCCATGGCCATGGTGGTGCTCCGAGGGGGAGGGCAGCACGCCCAGGTGGCACAGGACCCACCTAGAACAGGGCCCCCCAGTTGTCACTGAGCTGAGTTACTGTTTCCCATGTGCATGAGGGACCCAGGCGACCATGCACCCCTGAAGGAAGGGCACCAAGCAAGGTGATGTTTACTTTAAGGACACTTTATTGTGCAACTGTGGGGTGGGAAAAACTTGGAGAATAAAGACTACTGCCCCTTCTATGCCTCTGCATCTTGTTTCTGCAGTACAGGGGCACAGTGAGGGGCCAGAAAAAGCTTGGCCACACAAGGGATCCTGGCCGGCTGATCACCACCCCCATCAACCTTCTTGGCTCCCCTCTGTGGTCACGGGCTCTGTGTCTGTCTCCTCCACCTCTGGGGGCAGGCCCACAGCTGTCCGGACCCTGACGAGGCCCCTCCTCATGCAGCGCAAGCCCGCTTGCTGGATGGTCAGGAGATGAATGACATGCTGGATTGTTGGGGCGAGGCAAAAATGGCACATGTCAGAAACCCCGGCTTGAATGGGCTCCCCCAACAATCCCGCGTGGCATCACTGCAGATCCCAGGGTCCCCAACTAGATCCCCCAGCCTGCACCTTCCAGCAATGGTCACCGTGTGTGGGTCCCCCATGGAGGGGGCCGACATGCTGCCACTGCAGACTCACATCACTGCTCAGCCTGTTCCTCATGGGCCGACAGGCATGTTGCCAACAAGGCCAGGGTGGGTGCATCGCTCACCTCCTCTACCCCTGGGTCACCTGCAGGTCTGGGGACCGGTTCTTCTGAAACAACATGGGTGGGCCTGCATCAGCGATGGTAGGCCAGTGCAACACCAGCATGGGCGACCGACATGGGAACCTACCAGTATCCGAGGCAGACTGGGAGGCCACAGCGAGCACCGCCTCTGAGGCACTCGTTCCCTGCTGAATTGCTGCTGGTGCATCTGAAAAATAGGCCCACAGACATCACACACACATGTGCGCGTGCACACACACGCATGACCAGCATGGGCCACATCCCCTGTTGGGAGTGGCCCTGCAGCCAGCAGACCAGTATCGACGGTGCCAGGGGCATGGCCAGGGCAGCAGGCTGCTTGGCTCGGAGCTCAGCCACCTTGTGGCCACCTGCCACTATGGTCCCCTGCCTCCCCTTGGCACAATTGAGACCACCTTGACACCATGGTGAGTGCCGATCATAGCCACGACCCACCCCTGCCTGCATGTCCATTCACTCTCGGGGCCATGGACGCATGGTCTCCAGGAGGAGCTGGACATTGCGTGGCACTCACCAGCATCCGTGTGCTCTGGGGTGGTTGTGAGACGTCCTCGACGTCCTGGGAGCCTCCCCCTGGCTCTGGTAGGGGGAAGAGGGGAGCTTTGGGTGCTGCCCCCCCTGGTCCTGCCACCCATTCGTGCCCAGCACCCACTGTAAACCCCCCATGCACTCTAGGGCTGCCCTTGGCCCTGCCCCTGCAGGGAGGGGGGGCCGGGCAGTGAGAAGATGTGCTTGGTGGGCCAGTGGCTAAGCATACTGTGGGCCCGCACTGTGAATCTCAGCGGCATATGTCCCACAGAGCTCATGGCAGCATGTCCATGGGCCATGCTCCTTCCACCATTCGTGTTGACCCCGCGCCGGCCACCTGGCACCTGACCTACCTCCGGATGGTCCAGCCACTGGATCACTGTCAGACAAGGCCTGGGATGGGGCTGCCAGTTCCTTGGACAGCATCCGGCGTCTCAGCTGCTGCCGCCGGCTACCTGGAAGGGGAGAGAGGAATGGGTGGCCTGGGCTGAGGAGTTGTGATGTGGGTTTCCCCTGGTTGCCAGCTCACTCCTTTCCTGGCGACCTCACTCCTTTCCTAAAGCCACGGCTGCCTACCAGGATGATCAACAGATTGGTGCTTGCCTCCTGCCTGAGACTGGAGTGTAGGATGGCTGGAGCTTGCTAGCGTCGTGTTCCTCAGCCTGGCCACTGCTTCAGCTCTGGCTCTCTATGTTCCTGGGGTCTGGTGGAGACTGGTGAAACCCAGGTGGCAAGTGCAGTGAAAGCGGGTGACCTAGTCCACGGTGGTCAGCTGTATTGGTCTTAGGTCAACGTTCAAGTCCAGTGTCACTCAATCGCCAACAGAGGTTTGATCAAGGTATGAGCCGTTATGTACAGAAGTTTGCGAGAGGGGGAGGGATCCAGTCGGCCAGTGTTCCAGGTATGGGCCTCTGTGTGTATCAGTATGCGAGAGGTGGATGGATCCAGTCAGGGGGTTTCTTCTCTGATTCCAGCAAGGGCCTGTGTCAGATGTTGTGTGTGTGGGGTGTGTGTGTGTGCGTGTGGCTGGGAGTAATGGCTGCATTGTGGCGACCCCGAGTGGGCCTTGGAAGCAGGGAACATTCAGAGAAGTGGCCAGGCCCTGGATTTCCTTGGAGGCTTCCCATTCAAGTACTTGCAAGGGATGGGCCCGCCTCACTGACGAGAGCTGATGAGATCAGGCCTGCCTTGGCTATCTAGGTTATGGATACTGCAGGGCCTTTTGGAAACGAGGCTGTGATGGCAGCAAAGGTGGGGGTCTGGCCCTGGAGGGTCTGGCCCACCGGAAGTCTCAGAGATGATGTCTCCACAGGGGCCTCTCTGCCCTTGAGGTGTCTTCCTCCCAAGGGAAGTCTGAGAAGGTCCTGCCCCCCCCCGGAGGAGGCTGAGTAAAGATGGCATGAGACCCACCTCAGACGGGAAGAAGGTCGCTGCTAGGGTCCTGGTATGGCACTGGTGTTTAGACTTCCCTTCTGCAGCCAGCGGGTACGGGGATGCCCAGTGCTCCATAAGCCAGCAGTGGTCATCCCACCCAACCCAGGCCCGCCTGGTGTGGAACAGTAAAGATGGCATGCAGTGACAGGTGGAATGATTGGAAGCTATGGGGCCAGCCTACCCCTTGACCTGAGCCACTGCTACCCTGGGCTGCACCATCCCCAGGTTGCATCAGCCATGGCCGCTGCCTGTGGTACTGGAGCTAATGTGTTCCTCACTCTTTGGGTACTTCCTTGTTCCCAATGTCACCTCCTGTGCCAATGTCATGATGTTGCTCCTGTGCCAATGTCATGATGTGACTGCGAGACAGGTGGACAGCTGCCTATCTCCCTGCCTGCTGTATCCCAGCCATGCTGGAATCAGGCTTGACCACTCTGCTGCTGTTGTCTCTCCCTGCCAAAGAGGCCCCAGTCCCTCCAACTGTTCTCATGAGGCCAGCTCTCCAGCCTTTGCAGCATTCCTGAGCCACCCAACTCACCTGGGACACGTCTCCGCCTCCAAGAGGGCCACCCCCCCTGCTCCCAAAGGGCCTGCAGGAGATCAAACCGGTGGGGCCTATCTGGCTGGGGTGGGATACCATCCCAGTCCTCAAGATCAATGTGATATGGGACAATTGAGATGATATGGTGGGGGGAGGTGAGGTTTGTTTGTGGGTGTGTTTGTTTCGATGTTATTTTCCAGGTATGTTTATTTGTGCCCCAATGAGTTCAATCATTGGGGATGTATTGTTCTGTTTTTGTTGAAAATCTATAAAAATAATTAAAAAAAAAAAAGTTGCCCTTTTCTCTTTTGAATTTTGCACGGGCTTGGCCTGCTGAGCGAGGGTATCCAGCGTCAATCAGCACCTCAGCAGCCCTCCTGAATAGATGGATGGTTTCAAGGTGGGTGCTTGGCATGACCATCTGGCCTGCTCCCTGCTCATGGAGGGACCTTAGGAGAAGCTCTACCTCCTCGTCCATCCAATACACTCCCAGAGCTGACTCCACCATGTTCGCCATGCTCCCGGGAGGCATATGGGCAAATGGGCACCCATGCGCATGCACAGTGGCGAATAGGTGCCCATTTATTTATTTATTTATTTATCTATCACATTTATACCCCACCCTCCCCGCAAAGCGGGCTCAGTGGCATGCGCAGTGGCTTTCGGGACATGACGTGAAGCCACGGAGCACCAAAGGCCTTCTTGTGGAACTGCAGGGCCCTCTGATTTCCCTGTTGGGACAGCAGGGCCCTATAGTTCCCCAGTCCTCCGCTTCCAGCTGCTGGATGGCCCTCACGCAGCTACTGCTACTGTTCCAGGAGAGCAGACCTTGCAAGGGAATGCAGTAAAGCTCAGGGCAGGGTGGGCCCTGGGAAGCAACCACAGACACTTGCAGGACTGTTGGAAATAATGGGAGCCAGGAATGCCTGTTGACTTCCAGGGGCTCCATTGACCTATACAGCACACCATGAGTTACATTGCACATGAGAAGTTGAATCTCCAGGATGTTCTGTGGGCCCAAGTAGAATACCCTGGCACTGGACTGACAGGACACAGCTGAGCAGGACAGGCCCAGGGAGTCACATGACTGTTCTGAGACCCTCAGGTCAGGATCAGAGCCCCCGGGGGTGGCAGGAGTGGGCTGGAACTGGCATGAGTGACCCTCAGGGTGGGATGGCAGCCCCCATGGGCAGGAGGAGTGGCCTGGGACTGGCATGCGAGACCCTCGGGGCCGGATGCCAGCCCTGGGGGTGGTAGCACTGGCCTCTTACTGGAATGACTGGCCCCACAGTGGTAGGTGCTCCTAATTCTGTGAGCCATGGGTGCTCACCAACCCCCATTGGGCCCACACGGCACATGTCTACCCCACACTGACGGCCATGCATATTGGGCCACCCTCCAAGTGGGGCTGCTGTGAGGATGCCCCCACCCATTGAGACTCCTGTGGCAGGATGGGAGGATGGCAGACAGGTGCAGTGGCCCTCTCCGGGAACACACACACTGTGTGCGGCCAGGCCGTTGGTGGCAAATGGCATGGTTCATTTTGGCAGGTACCAGATTGGTGAACCAGAGATTCAGACACAGACGGACAGAGTTGGAGATGGTGTTTATTAAGGGCATTACATTATTGGGCGATGGCCACTGTTTGGGTGTGGGGAAACCATGGGAGTGAACAGGCCAGTAACGCACCATGTCCGACAGGCTGCAGACAACCACTGGTGGCATCTCAGTGATCTCTCTGCTGCAGAAGCCAGGTGGTAATGGCCTCCTGCACCACGTGCCCCTCCACCCGGTTCCTATCGTCCAGGACCCATGATGGCGGTCTGGCCCCTAGCACTTGGGCTGGCACCTCATCCCTGTGGTGCCTGATGATGGCGTGGCCCCACTCCTCGCAGATGTTGTGGAGGATGACGCAGGAGGTGATGACGGGGATGTAGTTTGCCTCCCAGACGTCCAGCTTCAATGCCAGGTGATGCCAATGTGCCTTCAGGTGGCCAAAGGCATGCTCAACAACGTTTCTGGCACATGAATGTGCCCTATTGAAGATGGCCTGTCGAGGCATCAAGGCACCCTTGTTTGGGGTGACCAGCCACCTTCTGCTGGGGTATGCCGCATCTGCGAGTATGAAGGGGTGAACAGAACGCCCTCTATGAGAGCCATGGGATTACTGGGAACAAAGACCCCTGCATCCATGGCCCTGCAGATTTTGGAATGCCTGAAGATGTGGGCATCGTGGTCCTGGCCACTGGGGCCCACACAGATGTCCGTAAATCTGCCCCGATGGTCCACAGTCCCCTGGAAGATGATGGAGCAGAAGTTCTTCCTGTTCATGAACTGGGACCCTTGGCCAGGCGGCAGCTTGATGGGGATGTGTCAGCCATCCAGAGCCCCGATGCAGTGGGGGAAGCCCAGTGCCACAAAGCTGTCCATCACCTATGGGGCACAGAAGCATTCAATGAGGGCTGTTTGTTTTCCAGTCTCCCATGGACCATTATGGCTATGTGGCCCCCCACCCCACCCCAGTACCATGCTAATGGCACTTAGCAGCATTCTGTCCATACGGCGGGGGGTGACACCATGGGGTCTGCGGAAACCTGCTCCAGGGGGACACTCAACCTTCCAGGCGGACCAAGGCAGACCGTTGTGATCAGTAGCTTGAGGTCAATGGCCACGCTCACCTCCGCCACTATTCCCATGATGGTCAACTTGCTGAAGCCAAACTGGTTGCTCACCTCCCTGTAACAGTTTGTGCCCGCAAGCCACCACAGGGTTATGGCCACACTGTCAGATTCCACAGCCAACAACTGAGTACACACTTGTCAGAAAGGTTATACTTTATTGCAGAGCTATAGATGCAGTAACATGGTCAGTGTTAAGAATGGCGACGTTTCTACAAGCACAATGGGATATAGGATATTCGTATGCACACACCCCCATCCATAGGCCAATTGGCCTGACTCCCGCATGTGGGAGAAGGGGCCCCAGGCCGTTAGAGCAGAAGCTGGGAATTGAAAGCGATCTCACGGTTACATGATGCCCAGACACTACACCGGCAATCTCCAAGGTCATTGATAATAAAGACTACAGAAGCAAAGAAGGAATGCAGCAGCGGCTGGTACACAGGTCAAGCAAATGAACCCCAGCCCACAAACATCATGGCAGCATAGCTGACATACACACTCATCCACGGTGATGGCACACCTCATGGATGTGTCTGTGTGGGTGATGTGGGCGCGGATGTGGTCAAGTAGCCAGCGGAAAGTGACCCTGGTCACCCGGAAGTTCTGGAGCCACTGCTCGTCCTCCCAAACGATTGAGACGAAGGTGTCCCACCACTTGGTGGGGCGAGGGTACACCCACCAGCGCCGTGGTGTGCCCTCGTCCCCCAATCTGAGCACCCCAGCCATATCAGCGGGATACCTGGCCAGGTAGTCCCTGAGCCTGGCTCTCCTGCGAGCTCGGTAGCAGTGCTGTATGAGCGCCCTCCATGCTCTGATAACGCGGATCCTGGACTGGTGGAACTGCATCACTGCCAGGCACAACCTGATGCCCAGGAGCAGGGCAGCGCAGGCTGTGCTGTCGATGTCCATGCTGACTGACTTCCTGGCCTCACTCTGGCAGCAGGAAGGTACAAGTGATTGCTCTGGAGAGGCGGCAGTGATGTTTCTGGATATGGTGCTCTATCAGCCAATGCCAGGGCCTCTGCTCTCCTGCCGCATTTGCCCATGCACATAGGTGTGTGCGGCGCAGCAGCAAAAACCAGTAACAGCCTGCCAGGGGTGGGCCAACAGTGTGAATGCTCCCTCGCGCTTCCTCCATGATATCCTCCTGTTTCATTCAGTGCAGTGTGAACGGGAATACCGCAAACAAGCCGTTCCAGGTATGTTCCGGGTTTTCTTTGCCTCGACTCCCTAGGGCTTTAAATTGCCAGTCTGAACTCGGCTAGAGAGAGAGATGAGGGGTCAGAGGGCAGCTCCCAGGTTAAGACAAAGAGAGGCATCCCATTCAAAGAGATAACACCTATACACACTTAGAGTAATGTAGTGCCCCCTCCCAATGTCCAGGCATGCTGAGTCGCTCACTCCAACACTCCCTCTTGACTTTGTATCCCGTCAAGGTCCACAATATTCAGGTTGTTCTGCTGGTCTTGGTATCTGTCTCTTGATAGCAGTTTGGTAAACAGCTCCCAGGTTAAGACAAAACCCATTCAAGGAGATAACACCTATACACACTTAGAGATCAGGGCCCTGCGGACCTGTTGCAGTTCCGCAGGGCCTGTAAGACGGAGCTCTTCCACCAGGCTTTTGAATAGGAGCCGCCGCCGCCACTACCACCAATGGGCGACTGCAAAGCAGTACCGCTGGGTTAGGCTGACTGGCCCTTTGAACATCGGGGCCATAGCATCCCCCTCTTTGACTCAATGTGATCTACAATAGGGAGCGAGTATGTTAGTTGCGGTAGATTTTTGGGAGTTGCCCACTGTAATTAATTGTTTCAAATTGTTTTTTTGGGTTTTTTTATTGGATTTTATGGTATAAGCCTATACCAGAACATCAACAAGACTACATACAAAAATACAATGAGAGCATTTTTCATTTCCAACAACACAGAATAGTAAATAAATCAAACATACCATAAACACTCTTGTTCTTATCTTTAACCTTCATAACAAATCTGTGTTGAGTAAAGGCATCCACTTCTATGACCTTCCTACTTCCTATAAGATTTATATACTGTCTTTTCCAAACTGCGCTGGAAATTCCTATCAGCAATGTATAACTTTCGTACTGACTTATTACACTTCTTAATCATTCTCACCCATCCTCCAGTAGTCTGTTAACTCCTTATTTCTAATATAGGAACATACTTGAATATTAAATTTGTCATTTTCTTTATATTACATTAACAATTTATTATAACCCTTTTTATCACCTCTTATATTTATTTCATTAATAATATATATATATTTCCCAATATGTCCTTCACATATTATCCACCCAATCATATTCCCTCCTTATTTGACCCAAATTTGGTCTATCTCTACCATACTCCTACTAGACCGTTGTCAAAGTGAATTGTTTTAAATTGTTTTAACTGTATTTTATTGCACTGTGTGCCTTAATTGTGTAACTGTGGTGTTGTATTACACCTATGTCTTGTAAGTCACCCTGAGCCCGCATGCGGGGAGGGCGGGATATAAATGCAATTAAATAAATAAATAAATAAATAAATAAATAAATAAATAAATAGAGTGATGTAGCACTGCCCAATGTCCAGGCATGCTGAGTCACTCACTCCAACAGTTAATTCATTCAGAAATCATATCTAACTGGGCTTGAGAAGAGCAGGATATATATTTAATAAAATAATTAAATAAGCATTGTGGTTTGTTTGGTTTTTAAAATCCTACTGTTCTGTGCTCCTCCAAGTAGTCCTTAGCAACATCGATGGCTCACAGTCTTTTGGACTGGCAGCATTTTTTTTACATGGGCAGTGTAGCAAAAACCCAGTGTAGCAAAAACCTGCTCAGCAGGGGTTCAGATTATTTGGCACAGAACCAAAGAGAGCCACTGATCAGCTCATCTCTGATCGCTACAACTAAACACAATATGTTCAACTGTCAAACATGTTCATCTCGAAGTGCACAGCATCACATCTCAATCTACCCTGTTTTTCTAACGTCTGTGTTGCAAATGAGTAAAGCTGTCAAAGTGCCAGAGCTGTTTGAAGTGCTTTATGGAAACTCCCTCAGGAGGAAATGATCAGTCAGTTACTGGCTCTTATTTGTGATGGCTACATTGAACCTCCATGAACAGAGCTCGTCTACCTTCACACGCTGAGGGGTGTGCCCTGGAACATCTTCAGGCCAAATTTAGACCACCTCCTGGCTAGAGTTCCCGCTGGTTACTACCCCAGCTAGGGATTGACTGGATTACCACCATAGTTGGTACTGTAATTGTTGTTGTTTACTTGTTTTAACTGATATTGTGTTTATTAATTGTTTTAACTTTTTGTTATGTTATTTAATCTCTTAGCCGCCTTGAGCCTGCTTGTCAGGCAAGACGGGGTATAAATACAAACAAACAAACAAACAAACAATAAATAAATAAATAAAACCTGCTTGGGACAAACAGCAGGGAATGGCCTTCCTTCTTCATGTCCTACTTGTGATTTTCTAGAGGCATCTGGTTGCTGAAGTTGGAAACCAAATGCTATACGAAATGGTTCCTGCCAACCTAAACTCAAGAAGAGGGGCGAGACGATTGCTTCACTCGTCGCCTCCCCACCATGTTCCGGCTACTCACTGTGCTCTGTTCAGAACTGTAAGAGTGCAATTATCAAGGGATGCATGTGTTAGCAAAATTGCTCTGATTTCTTATCAATTATTGGGGAATATGAGTTATTAATAAGTAGCAATTGGCATAAGGGAGCGATCACCTTTAAATACAGAGGTCCCACCTCTCCAGAGTACTAGTAACAGACACGCAGGCTGGAGTAGTTAAAATAAATGTCGTTTACTGTAGTTTTCAGCACATTCAAACAATACACAAACACACACACAGTTATACAGGGCTAAGAAACTTAGAGAGATTGGGATAGCACATTCACATTAGCAGGAGGTTCGTTGGTTGGGCGATACATTTACCTGATCCTGAAGAGATAAAGTCTTCCAAATGGAAAAATATGGGATTTCTAAAAAAATGGGGATTATGCTAGGAAAAGGGAGCGTGCAGACTGAACCAGCAGAAAGCACGTGGAGACTCTGGCTGCAGTCCAAGAGTCTTAAGGCAAGGTGGGTGGCAAGGTAGCCACAAGTTCCAGAGGCAGAGAGTATAGAGGTCGTTGAGGGGGTAGAGAGAGAGAGTGTGTCTCTGCGTGTCACCTTTTATTTGGCGACCTTAGGAGGTGGGCTTAGCAGGTCCCCTCCCTTAGTATGACATGGGGGGGTCTTGCTGTACTCCTCCCTCTGTGGTCACGTATGCCATGGAGGAAAGGGGTCTAGGTAGGGAAATATTGGATGTTAATTAAGCTGGTAACAGAGACACCTGGATGGAAGTTGAGTCATCGTTTAACACTGATTGTCCTCTTTGTCTTGAGGCTGCCGGAACCGGTTCTCCCGGGTGGGCTGCTGAGCCAATCCTTTTGTCAAGAGATTGTGGAAGATGTTCCTTTGTGTAGGCTTTACAGAAACGAAGATGTGGGGGGGGGGGAGAAACATGTCAGCTTTCTAAAACAGAGTCACTTAATGGCGTTGTGACTCCATTGCTTAACTAGCAATGGCAAGCAGCCTGCTTGTGTAGTGCTTGTGGTGTGCATAGAAAAAGTCTCTGGAACAGGGCAACCTCTTGGATAACCATGGCCACATCATCTCAGGCATCTGCTGGTGTGTGTGTCTGGCATCTCACTCTGGTCACCTGGCATCATAGTCCTTTTACACCCTGGTGCACAGTTCATAGTTCATAAGAAAGCAAAAAGGTCCTTGCTGGCTAACACATGTTTTCACCTTTTCTCTGTGTCAGCCTGATGTTCTACAGACCATATATATATGCTTTCCAGGGGTCATTTGGGGGGGAGACGGCATCCCCCCGGGTGAGGTGCGGGAGGGCGGGGCCTGGAGCTCCCTGCTGGTGCCTACTGGAGGTCGCCGCCGGCTGTGAGGAGGACACACTTCCGGTGATGTCAGGGGGTGTGGCATATGCTAATGAGTTATGCTAATGAGTCCCCCTAGCTCTTTTTCTACGAAATGACCCCTGATGCTTTCTATTCATTTATTAAACTTTCTTATAGTTCTAATCCCTGAAGCTCTTGTCCAAAGATCAGAAAAGGGAAACAGTTGAGTCTATCATCCTTGGAGTGTGATAGATCATCCCTGTGCTAGTTCTGCACAAGTAAAGCAGGAGATGCATCAGCTAGGTGGAACCTTTAACCAGTAAGACAGATACAGGTAGCTAGATGTACGAATCCCTCCAGCAGGACATAATTTTTTTAGATTTAGATGAAGATGTGTAACCATGTTAGTCTGTCTGTAGCCGTAGAAAAGAGGAAGAGTCCAGTAGCTCCTTAAAGACTAACAACATTTGTGGCAGGGTATGAAGTTTCGTGAGTCACTGCTCACTTCTTTAGACTTGGCGGTGATACCTAGAGTGAAGCTGATAACCACCAGGAATAAGGGGAAGGGTTGCTACACCAGATGAATATGTGGGATGGAAGTGGGAGCTTTTCTAGTCTCCCCGTACCAGAGAGATAATGGGGCTTGTGAGACAGCTCCTTCACACTATGCATCCTCAGAAAAACCACAGAGGTGCAAAGGAAAAAAAAATATTTCTCAGTCTTGAAAGTAGGTGGGAAATCTTGCTAACCAGAGGAGGTGTCTGAATTTAGATTGCCAATGGCCACAGATTTAGAATTTAGATTGTCAGTGGCCTCCATTGCCCCTCTTGGGGACTATAAAAAGCAAAATAGAGTAGGCAAACTAATAGAAATCATGCTGATTTATAATCTGTGATTGTGGTTCAGAGATGGGGTTCTGTGCAGTGGGTGGTTCCAGAAAGGTCTTCTGATCTCCCTGCTTTCGACCAAGCTCACATTTGGGTGTTCCAGGAGAAGCATTGCAAATAGGGGCCAGGGCTAAACCCTGGCTTGGATTGAGCCCCAAGGGACAGATGAAGCAGAAGAAAGAACGGGATTGAACACAGCAAGGCAGAGAAGTGGGATGAGAAGAAAAACTGCCAAGCAAAAGCAGAGGAACAGCAGAGGGTTGCCCCTGCCTTGATATCCCAAAAACAGAAAGAAAAAAAATCATTCCTTTGACCAGCATGATGATGCTCCTGCCAATCTCCTGGACTGGGCAGATTGACATGCTGCCACAGGTAACCTTTTTCTTCTGCCCATCATTTTGAAACCCAAGTAATGTCTTATTTGCTCCTGACCACCATGTTGTTGTTTTTTTCCTGCCAGCAGCTAGAGCCGCTGCCACAGCCTGCCTGTGCTTTCATTTCCAAAGAGAGAAGTGACAGGATGCAAAGTGGCCAGAAACCACACCCACTGACCTAGAAGCCCCACCCTCTGCCCTCATTCATGCCAGAGCTGCTTGTGGTTATGCAGCTGTGTGAGAGAGAATCCACTGGTGCCCCAGGATGCCCTGAAGCCTCTGACTCTCTGAAACACCTTTGGTGCCCCTTATGCCTGGAATGTCCTCCCCAAATCACTGAAGTGGTGGCCCCTTTTTTCTTTTCATTCATATTCATCCTCCAAACTGGGGTGGCCCACTCTGCTCTGGGAAATCCCTGGAGTGAAGATCTTGGGCTGGCCTGTAGAGTGGGGTATTTGGGGTAGGGCTGCCAAACCCCCCGGTAGGGCGGAAATCCCCCGCCCCGGAGGTCCCGTTCCCCGACGCCGGGGAATCGGGGCCCGGGGGGAACCCCTCCCCAGCGTGCGCGTCACAGGAAGTGACGTCATACGCTGGGGGCGGGGCCACGCCATTTGAGGGGAAAACAAAGAGTTTTCCCCTCA